>NC_136268.1:33056256-33252508 GCF_964187855.1 Myxine glutinosa
TATCGTGCTATATATCGATTTTGTCCCTGCGCGCTGAGATGCGTTATTCCGATGTTTGTCGTTTCGATGTGCATTTCGATGTGTCCAAACATTCCCTGTTTGTCGTTAAAGGCGGCAAAAAGGGTTGGCGTCAGGAAGGGCATCCGTCCGTAAAACATTGCTTCAAATAGGGGACCGAAAAACAACAACAACCACGGTTCCCGAAAAAGGCCAACCCCCGCTTTGCGGGGAAAAATGGCCTCTAAAGGTGGTTTTTAAAATTTTTTTATATCGATTTTGTCCCTGTTTCTCAATGGTGAAGAATCACTTTTAATAATTCTGGTATTCTGAGAATGTGGTTCGTTTTTCCCACTCCGACGAGCCTTGGTTGTGTAATGGTTGGAGCGTTCTTTCTGAGTCTGGGAGGTCGGTGGTTTGAACCGCGGCCAAGTCATACCAAAGACTTAAAAAATAGTGCGTGCTGGTTCCTTGCTCGACGTTCAGCATTTAATGTAGATGGAGCACGGATACATAACCATAGGTTGGCAACCTTTCTGCAACCTTGAGGGTCCCATTGGCCTCCACTGGCGTTGAAGTTCCTTGGAAGGGAAGTCGGTTTCAAATTTAACAATCCACACTGGTGGTTGTGATGTCACGATCTGAGCCATCTTCTCTCTCCACCGATTCTGAATTATGAATGAAAATGTCTCGAGACACAAGAATGTCACTGAGGGGAATCGAACCAAATATTTGTCACGGATGCTATTAGCGATGACCTTTTACTCTCCGAAAGGAAATTGCGATGTGGAGCACGGCGTTGAAATAATGCCACTTCCCGTCGTATTTCTTTCCTCACAAAAAACAGTCCTTCATGCCAGTACCCTGGGAAAAATTCCAAACTCTTCCATATGGAACAAGCATGGCATTGACTGACCACCTTGCTTCATTCGAAACATTTTTGCGGCTTGAAGGTGAAAATACTTGTGATTCAGTGTGAGATCTCCCTGTTATTTATTGGGATTTAAGTTTAAACAAAAAAATGAAAACTGATGCTTGTCAGGCAATTTTACCGTACCTGTACCATAGTTAAATGGCTGAAAGCTGCACACTCATTCCCAGACTCACTTAACTAATGACCAGGTAATTTCACCGTACCTGTACCATAGTTAAATGGCTGAAAGCTGCACACTCATTCCCAGACTCACTTAACTAATGACCAGGTAATTTTACCGTACTCGTACCATAGTTAAATGACTGAAATCTGCACACTCATTCCCAGACTCACTTAACTAATGACCAGGTAATTTCACCGTACTCATACCATAGTTAAATGGCTGAAAGCTGCACACTCATTCCCAGACTCACTTAACTAATGACCAGGTAATTTTACCGTACTCGTACCATAGTTAAATGACTGAAATCTGCACACTCATTCCCAGACTCACTTAACTAATGACCAGGTAATTTTACCGTACTCGTACCATAGTTAAATGCCTGAAATCTCCACACTCATTCCCAGACTCACTTAACTAATGACCAGGTCATTTTACCGTACTCGTACCATAGTTAAATGACTGAAATCTCCACACTCATTCCCAGACTCACTTAACTAATGACCAGGTCATTTTACCGTACTCATACTGTAGTTAATTGCCTGAAATCTCCACACTCATTCCCAGATTCACTTAACTAATGACCAGGTAATTCCGCCGTACTTGTACCATAGTTAATTGCCTGAAATCTGCACACTCATTCCCAGATTCACTTAACTAATGACCAGGTAATTCCGCCGTACTTGTAACATAGTTAATTGCCTGAAATCTGCACACTCATTCCCAGACTCACTTAACTAATGACCAGGTAATTCCGCCGTACTTGTAACATAGTTAATTGCCTGAAATCTGCACACTCATTCCCAGACTCACTTAACTAATGACCAGGTAATTTCACTGTACTCATACCATAGTTAATTGCCTGAAATCTGCACACTCATTCCCAGACTCACTTAACTAATGACCAGGTAATTTTACTGTACCTGTTCCATAGTTAATTGCCTGAAATCTGCACACTCATTCCCAGATTCACTTAACTAATGACCAGGTAATTCCGCCGTACTTGTAACATAGTTAATTGCCTGAAATCTGCACACTCATTCCCAGACTCACTTAACTAATGACCAGGTAATTCCGCCGTACTTGTAACATAGTTATTTGCCTGAAATCTGCACACTCATTCCCAGATTCACTTAACTAATGACCAGGTAATTCCGCCGTACTTGTAACATAGTTAATTTCCTGAAATCTGCACACTCATTCCCAGACTCACTTAACTAATGACCAGGTAATTTCACTGTACTCATACCATAGTTAATTGCCTGAAATCTGCACACTCATTCCCAGACTCACTTAACTAATGACCAGGTAATTTTACCGTACCTGTTCCATAGTTAATTGCCTGAAATCTGCACACTCATTCCCAGATTCACTTAACTAATGACCAGGTAATTTCACCGTACTCATACCATAGTTAATTGCCTGAAATCTGCACACTCATTCCCAGATTCACTTAACTAATGACCAGGTAATTTCGCTGTACTTGTACCATAGTTAATTGCCTGAAATCTGCACACTCATTCCCAGACTCTCTTACCTTATAACCAGGTAATTTCACCGTACGCGTACCATAGTTAAATGACTGAAATCTGCACACTCATTCCCAGATTCACTTAACTAATGACAAGGTAATTTCGCTGTACTCGTACCATAGTTAAATGACTGAAATCTCCACACTCATTCCCAGACTCCCTTAACTAATGACCAGGTCATTTTACCGTACTCATACTGTAGTTAATTGCCTGAAATCTGTAGACTCATTCCCAGACTCACTTAACTAATGACCAGGTAATTTTGCCGTACATGTACCATAGTTAATTGCCTGAAATCTGCACACTCATTCCCAGATTCACTTAACTAATGACCAGGTAATTCCGCCGTACTTGTACCATAGTTAATTGCCTGAAATCTGCACACTCATTCCCAGATTCACTTAACTAATGACCAGGTAATTCCGCCGTACTTGTACCATAGTTATTTGCCTGAAATCTGCACACTCATTCCCAGATTCACTTAACTAATGACCAAGTAATTCCGCCGCACTTGTAACATATTAATTGCCTGAAATCTGCACACTCATTCCCAGACTCACTTAACTAATGACCAGGTAATTTCACTGTACTCATCCCATAGTTAATTGCCTGAAATCTGCACACTCATTCCCAGACTCTCTTACCTTATAACCAGGTAATTTCACCGTACTCGTACCATAGTTAAATGACTGAAATCTGCACACTCATTCCCAGATTCACTTAACTAATGACCAGGTAATTTCGCTGTACTCGTACCATAGTTAAATGACTGAAATCTGCACACTCATTCCCAGACTCACTTAACTAATGACCAGGTAATTTTACCGTACTCATACTGTAGTTAATTGCCTGAAATCTGCACACTCATTCCCAGACTCACTTAACTAATGACCAGGTAATTTTACTGTACCTGTTCCATAGTTAATTGCCTGAAATCTGCACACTCATTCCCAGATTCACTAAACTAATGACCAGGTAATTTCACCGTACTCATACCATAGTTAATTGCCTGAAATCTGCACACTCATTCCCAGATTCACTTAACTAATGACCAGGTAATTTCGCTGTACTTGTACCATAGTTAATTGCCTGAAATCTGCACACTCATTCCCAGACTCTCTTACCTTATAACCAGGTAATTTCACCGTACTCGTACCATAGTTAAATGACTGAAATCTGCACACTCATTCCCAGATTCACTTAACTAATGACCAGGTAATTTCGCTGTACTCGTACCATAGTTAAATGACTGAAATCTGCACACTCATTCCCAGACTCACTTAACTAATGACCAGGTAATTTTACCGTACTCATACTGTAGTTAATTGCCTGAAATCTGCACACTCATTCCCAGACTCACTTAACTAATGACCAGGTAATTTTACTGTACCTGTTCCATAGTTAATTGCCTGAAATCTGCACACTCATTCCCAGATTCACTTAACTAATGACCAGGTAATTTCACCGTTCTCATACCATAGTTAATTGCCTGAAATCTGCACACTCATTCCCAGATTCACTTAACTAATGACCAGGTAATTTCGCTGTACTTGTACCATAGTTAATTGCCTGAAATCTGCACACTCATTCCCAGACTCTCTTACCTTATAACCAGGTAATTTCACCGTACTCGTACCATAGTTAAATGACTGAAATCTGCACAGTGCACACTCATTCCCAGATTCACTTAACTAATGACCAGGTAATTTCGCTGTACTCGTACCATAGTTAAATGACTGAAATCTGCACACTCATTCCCCGACTCACTTAACTAATGACCAGGTAATTTTACCGTATTCATACCATAGTTAATTGCCTGAGATCTGCACACTCATTCCCAGACTCACTTAACGAATGACCAGGTAATTTTACCGTACCTGTACCATAGTTAATTGCCTGAAATCTCCACACTCATTCCCAGATTCACTTAACTAATGACCAGGTAATTTTACCGTAGTCGTACCATAGTTAAATGCCTGAAATCTGCACACTCATTCCCAGATTCACTTAACTAATGACCAGGTAATTTCACCGTACTCGTACCATAGTTAAATGCCTGAAATCTGCACACTCATTCCCAGACTCACTTACCTTATAACCAGGTAATTTCACCGTAGTCATACCATAGTTAATTGCCTGAGATCTGTACACTCATTCCCAGACTCACTTAACGAATGACCAGGTAATTTTACCGTACCTGTACCATAGTTAATTGCCTGAAATCTGCACACTCATTCCCAGACTCACTTAACTAATGACCAGGTAATTTCACCGTACTCGTACCATAGTTAAATGCCTGAAATCTGCACACTCATTCCCAGATTCACTTAACTAATGACCAGGTAATTTTACCGTACTCGTACCATAGTTAAATGCCTGAAATCTGCACACTCATTCCCAGACTCACTTACCTTATAACGAGGTAATTTCACCGTACTCGTACCATAGTTAAATGCCTGAAATCTCCACACTAATTCCCAGATTCACTTAACTAAGGACCAGGTAATTTCACCGTACTCGTACCATATTTAAATGCCTGAAATCTGCACACTCATTCCCAGACTCACTTACCTAATAACCATAACTAACCGTCATTACCTTTGCAGTGGAAAGTCATAACTAGGCTTGATGTTGTGAAGTCGAGTTTTTGCCACGTAACATTTCAATTTTGGCAATTGCATTTTGTACATTTAATAAGTCTGCATAATAAGGTATAAACTTGACCAGACATTATGTTATTGTTAAGGTTACATATTTCCTCAAATATTCAGCCTGGTACACAAATCCTATAACACATGATAGTGTGTCGCAATCTACTACATCATTAGAGCTTTTCTTTTTTCATTTTTTTTCCTTCCCACTAATTACTTGCATGCCCCTCCCCCTTCTCGATTTCTTTCCCTGCCCTTACTTTCCACTCCCCAAAATTCTCTCAGGTGGTGACCCAGAGATTTCCTCAAAGTAGTATCGGCGCGGTAGGAAGTGCCATGTTCCTACGTTTTATCAACCCGGCTGTGGTGTCGCCCTATGAAGCCGGGATCACCGATCGAAGACCACCCCCACGTCTTCAACGAGGTCTCAAGCTAATGTCTAAGGTGAAGTGCACTTCACGTCTCTACATATCTGGTTCCTTGCTCAGGAATATCCTTTTTGTCCTTTATAATGCCTTGAACTATCTTGCAGATCCTGCAGAGCATTGCAAATCATGTGCTGTTTACAAAAGAGGAACACATGACTCCCTTCAATGAATTTGTGAGGAGCAACTTTGAGCTGGCAAGGAGGTATGCATTCGATCAAACATCTTCTCATAAACCACATGACCGATATGGACGTTATTTGGTACAATACATCATTCTTCTTCTCTTTCAGGTTCTTTTTAGACATAGCTTCTGACAGCCCCGGGTCAGACACCCTCAACCACACTGCTTCTTACATCAGTGACAGCAACGTCCGGTCATTGCACCGACTCCTATGGAACCACCAGGAGAAGATCGGACAGTACCTTTCCAGTAACAGGTAAATTCTATTTTTTTTTTTTTAATTCGTCCATTAGTTTTGATTCTTCAAAAGTGAATCACCATCCATGTAAGTTTGGAACACTCCAGTGGGATTTGTGACACCTAAACATGAAGCTGCTCATCCTGCATTGTCTTGAGGCTCCTATGGAGAAGTTATTACCTTTACTGCGATCATTCAGAATACTCTGCAAGTACTTCACTGAAAAAGACACTGAAATCGACAACATCATTGAGTCCCATTGTTACTTCCACCACCGAAAGTGGATGGAGGTTATGTTTACACCCCTACCTCTGTCTGTTTGTTTGTGAACAGGATATCTCAAAAAGTTGTGGACAGATTCGGACCAAATTTGTTGGAGAGGTTGGGTATGTGACAAGGAGGAAATTATTTGATTTTATTGAAGATCTGGATCCAGATCTGGATCTGAGAATTTTTTTTATGCGATTCTTCACCATTGAGTGATCGGGCTAAAACCGATATATAGCATGATATCTCAAAAAGTTATGTACGGATTCGGACAAAACTTCGTGAATAGGTTGGGTGATATCCAGGTCAACAAGGATGAATTGATTAGATTTTGGTGAAGTTACGAATCCAGATCCGGATGTGAGAATTTAAAAAAAATTAAAAAGTGATTCTCTATCATTAAGAGATGAAGCCAAAAACGATATATAGCACAATATTTCAAAAAGATGTGCACCGATTTTGTCAAAATGAGGTGGATGAGTTGGTTAGGTGACAAGAACAAGCTATATAATATAAAATAAAATATTTTCTTATCAATTGTCTAATGGCACTAGTGCTTCATCCGAAGATGTAACTTTTCGAAATGTAATTAAATAAGTCATTATTTAAAAATTAAACAATTAATGTATTAATCATTAAATAATTAATCGATTAATTGATTAATCAATAAATCCAAAATATTGACAGCAACGTTTGACAGTATTAAATTAAAAGTATTCATATTATAATACATTATAGTTCAGCATTTACATTATACAGACTTGGCATTTAATATGGAATATATATATTTTTCTTGACTTGAGGTTTACTTTCTTAACTCAGTATATCAATCCGGTGAGTTTCTTTTACACTTTGGTGATTTATTTGTTAAAAGAACCATGTCACTGATTGTCTGTCGCAGCAAGAAGTCAACAACAGGATTATATCACAGGTGGTGTGGCAAAATGTACGGACAGGTGCATTTGATGATTGGCTTCACAGTCGGGTATACAAGGGTTGTTGCGTTCTGTATTAGTGGAAAACAACTGCTGCACGTCTCCAAAAGTTATTGCCGCTTCCTCTGGAGATGGTCCGCCAACTCGACAATGCTGTTTGTCATGGAGTGGTGGCTTTATGAAATTACGGCATGAAACAGCGAGCTATTGCTCGGCAGTATGGCATCACTCAAGGTCAGGTGTCAAAGATCCTGAAACGTAATGTTCAGAGGGGTGTCCCGACTCCAATAGCGAGGCCAGGACGTCCCCGCAGAACCACAAGGAGGGATGATCGCCAGCTGCACCGGTTAGTCCGCAATGGCTGTGTACCAAGTCAGCTAATCGGCTTAGGGCTGAGTGGCAGCAACTGACAAATGTGCCTGTATCCAGAAGGCTAGTCAACCAACGACTGGTTCAAGCAGGCTATCGTGCCAGGCGTCCCCTGAGAAAGCCACGCCTGACCAGACAACACCGCCAGTGCCGATTGCAGTGGGCCAGAGAGCACCGTCAATGGCAGCCAGGACACTGGAGTCATGTGATCTTCAGTGATGAGTCTAGATTTCTGGTCTATCGTCAAGATGGCTGCGTCCGAGTGCGCAGACAAGTGCATGAAGCCTACAACAAAGATTTTATAGTGCCACGAGTCCAAGCTGGAGGTGGTGGGGTGACCGTTTGGGCTGCTTTTCATGCAGGGGGCAAAACTGACCTGGTTGTTCTGAATGGAAACCTGAACCAGTTCAAGTACAGGGCCATTCTGGAAGAAACATTGCTTCCATTTGCTCGTGCAGCCTTTCGAGGAAACTTTGTCTTCCAAGATGACAATGCACGGCCTCATCGTGCTCGCATGATCCAACACTTTCTTGCTGACCGTGGTGTAGAGCATATGGAGTGGCCTGCCATGTCCCCGGATATGAATCCGATAGAGAACTTGTGGGCAGAATTAACGCGTCAAATCGACCACTTGGACCAGCAGCCGACCTCTGTGCGTGAATTGCAGCAGGCTATTGTCACTGCATTGCAAGCGATTCCTGTCCAAACCTTGGCAAATCTCGTGAACAGCATGCCTCAACGTGTACGTGCTCTCCTGAATGCTCGTGGGGGTTACACGAAGTACTGAACTGTAATTTTACTGTCCGTAATCCCAGTCGTAATTTAACTTTTGTTTTTGTTAAAAAAAATTTGGGCTAATGTGCAAAATAAAGAGATACTTCTGGAAAACGTACAGAAGTTTAACACAGTACTGTTCATGAATTGAGTTCAATATCAGTTTACATCACTTTCAAGGATCAATTTATTTGTTTCGAAATGTCAAATGTGGTTTTTGTTTCTTTTAAAGGTCACTCTAACAAAATCTAGAATATTTTCAACATAATTCCAATGAACTTTTGGTTCTAAGACATCTTGCAAAGTAAGTTCACCCCCACAAAAAAAATATTCCATATTCAATGCCAAATCTGTAGTTCATTGTATTCATTATAGTTCAGCATTTCATTGTATTCATTATAGTTCAGTTTCATTATAGTTTCATTGTATTATAGTTTCATTGTATTCATTATAGTTCAGCATTATAGTTACAGCATTATAGTTCAGCATTTATATATACAGTACATTATAGTTCATTGCATGACAATACAATGCTAGTTCAGCAACAATATTGACAGTATTAAAAGTTTTCATTATTGACACAAAATATTGACATTTGACCCTTCAAGGCATACAAGCTTTTGATTGATGTCCGGATCCAGATTTGGCCTATCAGTGGGATACAAAACTGTTCAGCCCGGCAGAGGTATGCGCTCTTCGAAGTGCTATTCTAGTTTCGTATGAATGTATAAATATGACCACTGTATTCAAGTAATCAACTATTTTGATTTGGACTGGGAAGGCTCCACAAGCCTGTTGTTGGCTTAACGGTTATCTTGGCTGGCTTAAGATGTTATGGTCTTGAGTTGGAGCCCCTGTTGTGTCGTTGAAATAACACCACGAGGGTTGACTCAGCCAGTCCTCCTTCCGAGGTCAGCAAAATGAGGACCAGCTTACTGGTACCAGGGACACTGCATCAGCAGCACAGACGCACTTCCAGAAAATTATGCATCCAGCAGCCACAGGCTGCACACGAAACAACAGTAAATTCCACTTGATTTGCTGATTCAGACTAAAACAGACAGAAGGATGAGATTGATACCTGCTGTCAGTCGTTGTCACCATAGTCGTGATATCACGTGCATATTGGACTGGAAGTACATTAGGAGTTTGGCCTGTAGATAGCATCGTTATTGGGGGTGCGACTATTACCCCCGATGTGGCGCCCCCTGCAGGTTTTAGCAGGAATATCAAATTTGTTTAGAGTAGTGCGTGCTAAAACTTGCCTCCTCTTCATGAAAAGACACCGTTTAATATGTTCTTTTTAATGTCCACCAACTAATGCCAGCAGAGGGATCCCTCACGTAATATACAACCGAGGGGCAGAACAACACGCTGCCTGCGGAACAACAATCCGCCAGTTTATAGTCAGGTCGGGAATCAAACCCAAATTAGATGGCTCAACTGTAATTGCTCAGTACAGAATATATAGCAATGATGTAATCAGTCAGATGTAATCAGTAATAGCAATGATGATTGGCTTGTGTTGAGGGAAACCTATAAAACGATTCTGGCCTCCCCTAAGTCCTGTCTGGTGAGGTGTTGTGGTCAGGCATTTTCACTTTCACTTCGTGTGAGGAAGCACAAAATAGAAACTTACTTTCTGAGAAGTTTAATTGAGTGAAAATAATGAAACAAGCAGAAGCTTCCCAGCTGGACCAAAACAGATGATTTTCTGCTGGGGCTATTGCAACTTGAAGGCATCGGTGCTGCTATCATTCTTAAGTCTTGAAGCCCATGATTTGTTATCTTGTGTCTCACTTTCCTTTTGCCATCATTTCCCGACAAACATTTATTACCCCCGCCAGAGGAGAGGGTATTGCACGTGAGTCCGTTTGTCTGTTTGTCTGTTTGTTTGTTTGTCCGCACAGAATAAATATGATTTTCTCTACAACCATTGGTCTGATTGACAGATAAATTTTCACCATAGGTGCAATTCCATCTGTAGAATTTTTTTATGATAATTATGATGTCATAGGTCACGTGGTTCGGCCGCCATCTTGGAAAAATCGAAAAACTTTGCACCTCTATCTCCGAAAGCACTGAATAGAAAAAATTGAAACATGGCTCATTGTAAAGAACTCTCCATGGGGAATAAAATGTTAATGATGATGTCTGTCATAGGTGCCTCCATTATGACGTCATAATTCGACAAGTACAAAACTTCATCCGATCAAGATGAAATTTATTGAGCATAATCTAGGAATAAATTAGTTTAGGAAAAAAAAAATGACGTCATCGGTCACGTGGTTCGGTCGCCATATTTGTTTTAACACAAAAGCCTTAAAAACCACTGAAAATACATCCCGGCAAGGGTTTGCAATCTCTGATTGCTCTTTCTTGTTCTTGCTTGTTTTACTCATTCATCAGAGACCACAAGGCCGTAGGGCGCAGACCCTTTGACAAAATGGCAACTCTTCTGGCATACTTGGGTCCCCCTGAACACAAGGCTCTTGCTGACACACACTGGTCGAGTCTCAACCTTACCAGCTCTAAGTTTGAAGAATTTATGACAAGGTAAATGTGAGCTTCGTTTATTTAATATGCAATGTCTTTACCTGTGCCACCGAAGGTGGGTGGAGGTTATGTTTTCACCCCTGTTTGTCTGTCTGACTGTGTCCTTGTCTTTGAGCCGGATATCTCAAAGGGTTATAGACCGATTAGGACGCAACATGCTGGACAGGTTGGGTACGTGACAAAGACTAATTAATTTGAAACTTGACGTGGAAGAGTTGGGTAGGTGACAAAAACAAGCCGATTAGATTTTATTTCAGGTCTGGATGCAGATCCGGCCTATCAGTAGGATACAAAACGTTTACTGTTCCACCGAGCGCTGTTCTCGTTTCACTTCTTCATTTATGGAGGTAGAGAGTGAGGATTACCAGTGAAAACGATTCTTTCAAATTCATGGTATAAATGGCGGCTGTGGTTAAATCGGATAATGTCTTGGTCTTTTGTCACATCATTGTTGAAGATTGCTTGTGCATTATTGTCTGTCACCGTCTACAGGCATCAGGTACATGAGAAAGAGGAATTCAAAGCCTTAAAGACGTTGAACATATTTTACCAAGCAGGGTCTTCCCGTGTTGGCAATCCCATCTTCTACTACATCGCCAGGCGGTGAGTTGCCAGTGTTTCCAGATCCTGATAAATTCTGTGAAACCAAATACCCCGCAATGTGCTGTGCGAGCATTTACTCGGATGCTCTGCATTTTACGTCATTGCACGTGCTTATACTCGTAGATTATTTTCTGCATTTTATTTTTTGTATTTCTCGATAATCACCTCTTTTTTCAAACTTAACAAGGGGTTTGACCCCTCTCTCACCCTAGTACTAATGTAACAAAGGTTTCTCGTTACATTATGACTGGTCTAATGTAATTGCCAAAGTATTCCTGGGGAATGGGAGGTGTAAGATCACTACACAGTTGATGTAAAGTGAAGCAATTGGTTCACTTTGTCTGTCTGTCCACAAACGTCAATTTAGGATGGAGGAACTACTGAATTTAATTTGAACGTTATATTTTGAACAGGAGTCAGAAAACGAACAAGGGAATCGCCGAATTAACGCCAGGGGGTTGACTCAGCCTGTCATCCTTCCGAGGTCGGCAAATTGAGTACCAGTTCACTGGTAATTCCCTGTTTGTCGTAAAAAGGCGACAAAAAGGGTTGGCGTCAGGAAGGGCATCCGGCCGTAAAACATTGCTTCAAAAAGGGGACCAAAAAACAACAACAACCACGGTCCCCGAAAAAGGCCAACCCCCGCTTGCGGGGAAAAATGGCCTCTAAAGGTGGTTTAGTCAGAAAACGAACCTGTAGTTTAGCAGTACTTTGGCTCTGAATTTGTCCCGCTTGTGCATGCGCGGAGGGGAGTGAGATAATATTTTTACTCCGTCTGTTTGGCAGTCAAACAAAATTGAAAATCATTCCAAACAGGAAACTTACTGTTTTTATCAATGTCATAAAGGAAACAAACAACAGGCACGAATAACTCATTTAACATGTTAAATAAGGTGGTGTATAAGACGCTGCATCAACAGCGGTAAACCTCAGATTATTTTTTTTCTAAAACCTTTAAAATCTTTATTTTATTTCAATTGGATTATATATTTGAACACTATGGGACACACATCGCCTTTTTGGCACTTTCAAGACCCTTCCGTTTAGCAGTACTAGGCCAAACCATTCCAATCAAAACATTCCAACAAAAACTTTCCAAAACAAGACCAATCAAAATTGCTGCTCGTAGATCCCACTCATGTCTGCATTCTGCCAAATACGACGGCGCCTATGGATGTTTGTTTGGTGCATCATTTCCTCAAAGATTGTTCCAAAATCGTCATTTTCTCCGAGAGGAGTTGGCAGATGGTTTGTAATTTGGCAAATACATGGATAAACCTAGATGGCGGCGAAAGATGCATATCAGCAGAGCATTGTCTGCTCTGAACTGTTCCATTTGACCCATCGCGTATGTATGGTTATCATCACACCTGTTGTGTAAGGTTCACGAACAAAACAACAACAAACAACAACATGCATTTTAAGGCCATTTTCCCTGCTAGAGCGGGGGTGAGCCTTGCGGTCCCCATGACAATCTTCTCCATATTGCCCTATTTTCTGCATCTCTCCTTGTTAACCCCCTTGCCCGCATTTCTTCTTCCACCATCTTCAGCCAAGTCTTTCTCGGTCTTCCCCGTCCTCTACTTCATTCTACATTCATTTCCATCACTCTTCTCAACCAGTCACTTTCATCCTTCCTCGACACATGACCAAACCATCTCAACCTGTTCCTCTCCACAGCATCCATCACAGACGAAAACGAACAAAACGAACATAGATAATGCTTGGAATTGCAAAACACGAGCTTAAAAGACTCTTTCCATGTCCTTTTTATGAATACTGTGTGGGGTAAGGTGTTTTACGAACTCTGTAGTTGTTCCTTTTTTAGGCTCATTCATTCCCAGTGCTGGTTGCTCAAGCATCATTCTGATACAAGAGTTTGATCATACTAAAATGGACATGTCTTGTTGATTTGTCATTTATCACCAGGCTTTGTCACCCTTTCAAACATATCTGAAACAATTTCCCATCATGCATCAGTACTTTAAAAAAGAATGCAACTGTCACATGAATATCTGTCTCCTGTTTTTTTTTTCTAGCTTCAAGGCTGGACAGATCAACGGAGACCTGCTCATATACCATGTCCTGCTCACGCTTAAACCTTTCTATGGCAAGGCCTATGACTTGGTACTAGATCTGACGCACACTGGCCCGGCCAATCGCTTCAAGACAGACTTTTTGTCCAAGTGGCTTGTCGTGTTTCCAAGTGCCGCGTATGACAATGCTTCCTCCGTTTACCTCCACAACTGTAACTCGTGGGTGCGTGAATACACCAAGTACCACGAGAGGCTTCTCCTTGGTATCAAGGGCAGTAAGAGACTGTTTTTTGTGGAATCTTTGGCAAAGCTTGGTGAATACATTGAACCATCACACCAATGCTTGCCTGGTGGAACCTTGGCACTGGAGGAAGATCTAAAGGTGTTTGTAGGAGCTCTTCGCTTGTCACATAAAGACACAAAGGTCTCCATTAAGGTAAACAGTAAAGACTATTGGAGGGTGTTGCACATGGACTTTCTCCCCATTGTTTTTCCAAATTCCATTGTCATGTTTATTACTTGCAAAATCGAAGATTTTTCAAGTATATTGGTCGGTTGTGTTTGTGGTTCTGTCTGTCTGTCTTTGTTTGTCTGTCTGTTTGTCTGTTTGTTTGTCACCGGCCTACAGGTCACAATTTTCAACCGATCTTCACGAAACTTCACCAAATGGTAGAGTTGGTCAAAAGCAAGAAGCCTATTGTTTTTGGGGTCAATAGGTCAAAAGGTCAACATAGGCCAAAGGTCACCAACTTTGCTAAATTTCTAAAATCCTCAATTTTCATCCGATTGACTTGAAATTTGAAGAGGACTTGCATATCTGGTCATTGAATTCAACCACGTATTATATTTTAGGTCAACATAGGCCAAAAGGTCAACATAGGCCAAATTTCTAAAATCGTCAATTTTCATCTAATTGACTTGAAATTTGAAGAGAACTTGCATATCTCATCACTGAATTCAACCACCAAGTATTTTTGAGGTCAACATAGGCCAAAAGGTCAACATAGGCCGAATTTCTAAAATCCTCAATTTTCATCCAATTGACTTGAAATTTGAAGAGGACTTGCATATCTGGTCACTGAATTCAACCACCAAGTATCTTTGAGGTCAACATAGGCCAAAATGTCAACATAGGCCAAATTTCTAAAATCCTCAATTTTCATCCAATTGACTTGAAATTTGAAGAGGACTTGCATATCTGGTCACTGAATTCAACCACCAAGTATTTTTGAGGTCAACATCGGCCAAAAGGTCAACATAGGCCAAGTTTCAAAAATCCTCAATTTTCATCTGATTGACTTGAAAATTGAACAGCATTTGCACATTGAGTCACTGAATAGGGAAACTAACTATTTTTGAGGTCAAAAGGTCAATGGTCAACTCAAGGTCAACCTTCCAAAATCATAATTTTTCATCTGAAAAATCGTCACTTTTCTTCCCGTTGATCCGAGCTTTGATCAAGATTGTCAATTTTAATCTTGATGAAATGGACAATTTGCTGTATCAATGGAATTTTTTTTTCTTGGGGGTAGGGGGCGGATTTTGCAAGTATTGTGCTCCGCATGACGTCTTCTTGTTTACTTTTTGACCGAAATATATGATAAAATTTGAACTATTAGTTCTTGCACATAGCACTATACAATCTGTTTGCACTTGTGAAAATAATAATTGTATTGTAGTTGTCATTTCACCCTCTCCTTAGGTGGGTCCAACAGCTGTGCAGGTGACGTCGGTGGAGAAGAGCCGTGTGCTTGGCCAAGGGGTTCTGCTCAATGATGTATATTATGCCTCAGAAATAGAAGAGGTTTGCCTGCTGGATGACAGCCAATTCACCATAACTATTGCTAATCAGGTGAGAGTGAAGAATCAGTTGGAAATGCAGGGTGTCCACAAAGTCGTGTTCCTGTTTTAAACGTTTATTACAACCAACCCGGAACAACACTTTGTGGACAACCTGTACATAATCCTACTATCTACATATATTACAAGAGAAATGTTTGTCTGTCTGTCTGTGTCATCATTTTCTCAGAAATGGCTGAACGAATCTTTGTCAAACTTTCAGAGGTTCATCAGTGAGTTTCAGAGAATGATTTAGGCCAAAAAAAGAAAATTTTGAAAAAACAAAGGTTGGAGTTTTTTGGATTAATTTTTTTTTTGCTCTATAGTGCCTCAGCCTTTGTAGCAATGTGAAAGGTAATATTAAATAATACCCAACCCCATTCTTTAGTGGGTGTAGGGGAGTGTTTTAGACCCCCACAAAAAATAGAAAAAGAAAACAAATTTTTATTTCTTCAAAATGCCAACAGGATTAGAACTGTGGCAATTAGGCAATGCCGTGGGTACCCCTGCTAGTATTAAATAAGGCAATTCTTTGTATGTACATCTGACAATCAGAAAAAAACAGGGCTGGGCCGAACCCCACCAAATTTTGCATACGTATTGCTAGTAACTAGGGTCAGGTCATGACCAGAGACCACTTACAATTTTTCACTTTTACACGTGCCACAGTGCAAATGGTTTACTGACCCCTGCTGCAGACAGGGAGTTATTAGCCATGGCACAAAATATATATTGCCCCACCTCTCTCACTTATCCGCCCCACCCTCATATTCCCCTTGCCCCCAGGCTGCTCCAGAAGGGAGCGGGTGTTTCTAGTGGTCTAAATGTATTGATGTGTAATAAGCTTAATCTGGAAAATAAGGATCAGCAGGTTTTAACTTTTCTTTTTCATGTAAGGATGGCTGATTTTTCATGTGGACTTGCACCAGTAAAATGCAGATGCCTTTGAGAGGGAACTCTCTCCATATTGTCATCGGTGAATGTCATCATAACTATAAGCATAATAAATTTCATAACTATGCATAGCTATATTAATGAGACAAACTCTTTGTTTCCTTTCTTCTTTTGTTTCCTTTCTTCTTTTGTTTCCTGTATCAGTTTCTAAAGCCTCCTCCTCTTCCCCCTCCTTTCCCCTTTCCGCCTCAACATTCATATCAATCCAGTTATTCTTCACGTATCATTTAAATCCACAGGGCACACCACTTACTTTCATCCACCAAGAGAGTGAGGCAATTGTCCAATCGATCATTCACATCCGTACACGCTGGACATTGTCTCAGCCCGACTCCATCCCCCAACACACAAAGATCCGGCCTAAAGATGTGCCCGGTACCCTGCTCAACATCGCACTTCTCAATCTGGGCAGCGCCGATCCCTGCCTGCGGTAATGCCTCTCATTGTTCTCTTGCACCATTTTTTTGTTCATCATCCGATCTTAACTTTTGATGTCATTCAGAATAAAAAAAAAACTTTTAAGCATGTGGGTTACATTCTTGTTTTGTCCTACAAATGCATCATCTTTGTCCACCAGCTCGACCGCATACAACCTTCTGTGTGCTCTGTCCTGCACCTTCAACCTCAAGATCGAGGGCCGACTCTTGGAGACTTCTGGGCTGTGCATCCCAGCCAACAATACGCTGTTCATTGTATCGATCAGTCGCACACTCGCTGCTAATGAACCCCATCTCACACTCGAGTTCCTGGATGAGTGTATCTCAGGATTTGCCAAATCGAGTGAGAAATTGACTTGTGTTCTTGGGTATACTTTGTGGCCCTTTCTTGATTTGGTGGTTTTTTTTCTGGCATAGCTCTGTTTGTGGGTTTTATTTTATTTTATGAGCAGCTAATTTTTTTGTTAGTTGTTTGTTCACTTTTTAGATTGTGGCCTGAAAGTGTATTGTTAAACCTACTTTTAGATAAGTTATCTATGTGCTTGGTAGCAAGGCATCAATATTAACTTTACCCTTGTTTCCATGTGCAGGCATAGAGTTGAAGCACCTTTGTCTGGAGTACATGACACCTTGGCTGGGAAACCTTGTACGTTTCTGCAAGCATGGAGATGAAACCCGCCGCCAGCGAGTCTGCGCTATCCTTGATAAACTGATAGCTACAACGATCCATGAAAAGCAGATGTACCCATCCATCCAGGCCAAGATCTGGGGCAGCCTTGGGCAGGTCTGTGGATGTGGTCTGTGGATTTAAGTGTTCTTCCCCATTGACAGATAGGGCCAAAAATGATAAATAGCACGGTATCTTCAAACGTTGTGACACGGATTCAGACGAAACCTGGTGGACAGGTTGAGTGTGTGACAAGGACCAATTGATTTAGATTTTGGTGAAGATACAAATCCAGATCCAGTCTATCAGTGAGATACAAAACATAAACTGTTCAGCCTGATGGAGGTATGCGCTCTACCAAGCACCATTCTAGTTTTGATTGGAATGCATGTTTTCCAATGATAAAGTTATATAATTTACAATATATCATGAAGGGCAATAACAATAACTACTGGAGTTCATAGAACACGATACCCCGTGCAGTGTTCAGGTGTATTCTTGGGGAAAATGCCAGGGGCATAGAAAAGGCCCCTTTATATGGTATGTGTGATGTGGCAAACTATAGAAAAGAAGGGACATCCCATAGCTTGTTGAAAATGCCAAACAATAGAAAAGAAGGGACATTCAAAAAATCTCGTGTGCATTCTGGACTACCCTTGTGTTCTTAGGAGGAACCAAGTAATGCTCTAGAAAAGTTTGTATAAAGGGGTGCTAATTTGATTCATACATCTTCATGAAGAAGTAAATGTATTTTAATGTATATAATGTAGGGTGCCCCTTTATTTGAACTTTTCTAGAGCATTACTAAATAGTAAACATAAATTGAATTTCCAATGTTTTAAACAAGGTTAAAACAAATAAGCAAAATATTTTTAATGGTAATTTATCTGCAGTGAATGAAAGATAGATTGATTCGTTGATATTTATTTCCATACAAAAAACAATTTGATATGGTACAATCCTCATAATGATGCTGAAAATCAGGTTTAAGAATAATTACGTTTTAAATACGAACAAAATGCGTTTGTTCATTGTACAAGACATTATTCAAGACGATATAAAAGAATTGAAAAAGTAAAGGGAAAAAAGATTATTCAACCCAGATGGGACTCAAACCCACAATCCCCAATTCTGGAGTGATGCCTTATCCATTAGGCCATTGGGCCAGAACGTTAGATTTTTGTAATAATATATTAAAGAGGTATAAAGTGTATGTATGCATATATATATATATATATATAATATTATATATATATATATATATATTGTTGCGGATCTCAGCGCCGGCCTTTCCCCTTACCAAGGGGGGATTAGTCCCCTTGTCTTTTACTAGCCGACGGGACCCGGGACCGATGACGTCCTTCCCGGACAGCGTTGGGTAGGGTTTTAGGACTAGGGATTCGCTATTACCTAAGTACTAACGCAGCCCAGAAACGAGGAAATAAGCCCCACCCGAATCACGGGTGTTAGTGGAAACGCCGAGCGGTAGCGACCCGTGACCCGAGCCGTTAGCAATGACTAACCCGATCCAAGCGGTTCGTAATCGTGCCACGCTTACCCAATGATGGAAATTACTGAAACAGTCGGATTTGGGAGAAAGGAATAACAGAATTTATTTACACTTTGTACAATCAAGAAGAAGAAGCAGAATACATAGGGCAGCCTTATACAGTCTTAACTTATCCCTGGACAAACGGGCCCGTTCACATACAGACACACTCACACGGGGTTGCAGATGAACAGGTCGATGGTCCAGGAATGGCGTCCAGGCAGCTCGTTCCTCCGGTCCCCAACTCGCACCGCGAAGAAGATGAACCAGACGGCAGGAGCTCTCCGCGCGTCGTTTGGCGCGCACGGGATTATTACAGGGCAACGGTAGGCTGGCTTTGGCGGTTACACTCGCGGCTCAGCCGCGTACGTAATAATCGGACAGTTTGAACGCGCTTCTTAATGTGTTTCTCACTTAATGCTTCGAAACTGTAATGCGTACGCCGGTCCTCCCAGTGCTGTTACCACGTGAGTGCTCCGGATCAGTTCTCCCAATGGCTTCTCGCTTGGTTCGCGCTTGGCTCCCATCCTCATTAAGTCCTCGCTGGCAAACTCTCTCCAATAAGTCTTCACGAATCCTGGACAGTCCTTTCAAGGGCTTTGTGCAAAGGCTTATATAGCCTTGCTCAGCGAACCTTCCAGCACTTGCTAGATGCGCCCTTACCACGCCCTCTCAAGCCATGCCCACCGAGCTCTGGTTGGTTGTTGCCCTTACCGTCACCGCCTTTGACGTGCTGCTTGACGCGGCCGCACCCCGACCTCGCGCTCCTCCCCCTTTTCAGGCCTACCTCGTGGCCACCCGACTAGTTTGAGCGAGCAAAAGGCAGCTAACGCTGCTGGCGGCCAAAGCGTAACAAACGAGGTGGATTAGCCAAATGGGGCGCGGGATCGAGTTTGCCCATAGATAGCATTGGTGGAATTGAAGGGCGGCTGCAAAATGAAAGGACCTAAACTTATTATTTCTTTACACAACGCAGATGTTTACCAGTGAAATGGCCTACTCCTACACATACTATAAAAAAAAGGGGAGGGGTGACATAACTAATTCTAATGGGCCTACGTGTTGCTTGTGGACTAACTATGGGGGCAAACCTTTAACCTTTAATGATGTTATATGTACACTCTCAAAACCGCAACAATATATATATTATATATTGTTATATATATTATATTGTTATATATATATATAATATATATAACAATATACAGTGAACCCTCGTTTATCGCGGGGGTTACGTTCCAGAACCCCCCGCGATAAACGAAAATCCGCGAAGTAGCGACCATATTTTTTTATATATATATTTTAAAGCATTATGAACTCCCCACACTCTTATTAACCTTTCCCATACTCTTATAAACACTTCCTATACTCTTAAACACTTTTTACGCTCTTAAACATACGTAATTTTAACAACATATAAAATTCTAATGGGTACTCACCATTGAAGATACTGTAGCTACCCATGGGTTCCCCAAGCAAGACCAGCATCAGAATCTCCTTGCTCCAGCCGGTGACGTCACCGGCGGGGATCCCCGGCGCGAGAGTGGCTGGTCACGTGACCACCGAAGCACGCCACGCTTGAGAGGCGTGGCTTTCGGTTTCTGGTTGTGCTTTATAATGCAGCCCGATAAATGGGCTTTTCAGTGTTCCCGAGTTGGTTTTGAGAATAAATATCTTCTCGGACGAGTTTGTGTCTTGCCCGTCATTTCGTCCATATCAAGCAAGAGCCCCGGCTCTTGCTTGCCGGGGTGACACCGTCACAATTTCGGTCTTCGAGGCCGGCCGATAGGCACAGTGTGACCGGAAGGGACGAGGTTCTCATGACCACGTGGCCCTTGACTTGGTTTGTCCGTACAATGTGGGCGCTTTCAGGATGAACTTTAGCCGGGGAGCGTTTGGGCGCCCCGGCAAGAGCCCCGGCCACAAAAATATTTAAAATAATAGCATATAAAAATAAATTTATTACGCAAAATCCCGCGATATAGCGAAAAATCCGCGATATAATTTTACATATACTAGCGAGAAAAAACCGCGATGTACCGAATCCGCGAAAAGTGAACCGCGATATAGCGAGGGATGACTGTATATAACAATATATATAACAATATATATATATATATATAACAATATATATATATAACAATATATATATATAACAATATATATATATATATATATATATATATATATATATATATATATATATATATATATATATATATATATATATATATATATATATATTGTTACAGATTCGGGGGTCGGCTCTCCCCTTATCAAGGGGGGGTTAATCCCCTTGTCCTTTTAAGTTAGCCGTCCCGAGTCCTGGAAGCTACAACGCTCCTCCCGGTCGGTCTTGGGTAGGGTGATTGGTCAATTTGGGTCCCAAATGCCTAATTACCAACACCGACCGCGAGCAGGGAAATAACTCCCGCTCGAACCACGGATAAGATGGAAATTGCCGAGCGGTTAGCAATCCGCAGCCCGAGCCATTAACCAAGAGACTAAACCCGATTCTAGCAATTCCGAAATCGTGCCACAGGTACTCAATGGAAAAAAAGGACGGAGCCGATCGGATTAGGGAAAAACCAAGAAAGAACAGGTGAATTTATTTACAATCAAGAAGAAGAGGAAACGAAAGAAATATACAAGGAAGAAGAAGATGAAGCAGGACACAGGGCAGGCTTAACTATGCAGTCTTAACTTAACGACCCAGGACAAACATACACACACACGGGATGGTAGCTGGTAGGGGGGGGGAAGGTCCAGGCAGATGTCCAGGCTCCTCGTTCGGTCCCGACTCGTGCCGTGGTGGTGATGGACAAAGGCAGCAGGCCGGCAGCGCGCCGCGTGTCGTCGACCGCGAGCGGACGTTACATATATCGGGGGGACTGGGATGCGGCATACGTAAGAAACGTATTTCGTGCCAAACGCTCTCTCTCTCCCGATCAATGTTCGTATCAAAAAGGGCAGTTCGTATTAAAGGGCAATCAGCGCCGCTCAATAACTCCTCGCGCAGTCCGTGCAAAAAGGAGCCCGCCGAATGAAGTCCCGTAATCACGATGGTCCCCTGCGCAGTCCTTGCGCAGTCCTTGTGCAGTGCGCGTTCCCCAGCGAGTCCGTGAAAGGGCTTAGCGCTCGCGCTTATATAACGCGCTCAAAGATCAATCCGCGCGCTTGGAAACCACGCCTGCCAGCGAGCTCACCTCAGCCCTGGTTGGCTGGTAAGGGCTTACCGGTTCCGCTTTTGACGGCTCGTTGACAAGCCACACCTTGTTCCCGGCGCTTCGCCCCTTCTTCCTCGAGCTTGACCGCGTGGTTAATGGCGTTTGTTTGAGCAAATTTCAGCTCAACGCAGCGAACGCTGCTGGCAAGCAGAGGCGCGTAATAGAATTGGGAGAGAGAGGTTGGCACAATGGCCAGAATGGATTGGGACCCATTCTTATTTAATTGATGCAATGCAATTTCAACTATTGGGAACACGGCCTTAACTAGACACATAATAATGAAATAACTGGAATTCCTATGGTGACCTACGTGTTGCTGTGGCCTATCTATGGGTGCTACCTTTGACCTTTTAATGATGAGAATTTATTTACAAGTATTTACACAAGTGAGGGTTCTAAAACCACAACAATATATATATATATATATATATATATATATATATATATATATATATATATATATATATATATATATATATATATATATATAGAGTCCTGGAAGGGATGGTAGCTGGTAGCTAATCAAAACAGTTTCTTTCACCCATTCTGCTCCCTGGTTTACCCCTGAACTCCGCCTGATGAAAACTCGTGCTCGCCAACTTGAAAGACTCCGCAATAAAACGGGTCTCACAGTTCACTCCCAAGCCTACAAGGACCACCTACAACACTACAAAGATGCCCTCTCCCGCGCCCGCTCCGCCTACTACTCTCAAATTATCCACTCTGGCTCCGGAAACCCAAAAGCACTCTTCTCGACAATAAACAAACTCCTCCGCCCCCTGAACACCACCACCCAGTCATTCACAGTAGACAACTGCATCTCCTTCCTCTCTTTCTTCCAACGCAAAATTGACAACATCTACAACAGCTTGACCACCGCCGCACCCGCTCCCCCTCCAACCACCTGCCCCCCCTTGTCCTGCCATCCCCTGTCTCGGTTCTCCCCAATCTCCCCTACTGACCTCTCTGAACTCCTCATAGGAATGAAAACTGCCACCTGCACTCTTGACCCCATCCCCTCCAGCTTTGTCAAAGCCTCCCTCCCTGCTCTCTCTCCACTTATCATTGCAACAATAAACTCCTCCCTGTCTACAGGCATCGTCCCACCTTCCCTCAAAATTGCTGCTGTTACCCCCATTCTAAAAAAACCTGGTCTAAACCCTGACACCCTAAACAACTTCAGACCCATCTCCAACCTACCCTTTCTGTCAAAAGTTTTGGAACGCGCTGTAGCCACTCAACTCAAACATCATCTCTCTGCCAATAACCTGTATGAAACATTCCAATCTGGATTCCGCTCCAACCACAGTACTGAAACTGCTCTCCTCAAAATCACCAACGACCTTCTCCTCTCCTCTGACGCTGGCAACCTCAACATTCTCGTCCTCCTCGACCTCAGCGCTGCCTTTGACACCATCGATCACACGATCCTCCTCACCCGACTTGAATCCACCTTTAACGTTACCGGCACTGCCCTCTCTTGGATTAAATCATACCTCTCTGACAGATGCCAGTTCATCTCCATCAATAACTGCAAATCCCCCACTGCTCCCCTCCCCCAAGGTGTCCCCCAAGGTTCAGTTCTTGGCCCCCTCCTCTTCATCCTTTACCTATCCCCCCTCGGTCACTTAATCCACCGTCATGGTCTCCAATTCCACTGCTTCGCCGATAACATCCAGCTTTTCATCTCCACCAAGTCCGTCTCCACCGACACCCACTCTATCCTGACAAACTGCATCACTGAAATAAAATCCTGGCTTCAAATCAACTTCCTCAAGCTTAACTGTGATAAATCTGAAATAATCATCATTGGCCCAAAAACGCTCACAAAATCCACCCATAACTTTGCCCTCACCATCGACGGTATCCCAGTATCCACCACCCCTCACATCCGGAATCTTGGCGTCATCTTTGACCAAACCCTTTCCTTCGACAAATACACTAAACAGATCACAAAGTCAGCCTTCTTTCACCTGAAAAACATTGCCCGTCT
Organism: Myxine glutinosa; assembly: GCF_964187855.1. Classification (NCBI taxonomy): domain Eukaryota; kingdom Metazoa; phylum Chordata; class Myxini; order Myxiniformes; family Myxinidae; genus Myxine; species Myxine glutinosa. The sequence goes on from NC_136268.1 coordinate 33,080,584, forward strand.
CCGCTCATCCCTCTCCTCCACGGCTGCAGAAACCCTCATCCACGCCTTCATCACCTCCCGTCTGGACTACTGCAATAGCCTCCTCTATGGTTCACCCTAAAAAATCACCAATAAACTCCAATACATTCAGAACTCCGCTGCCCGTCTACTCACCCATTCCCGGACCCGTGACCACATCACCCCCGTCCTTTACAAGCTTCACTGGCTCCCCATCCCCCAGAGAATCCAGTACAAAATCCTCCTCTTGACATACAAAGCCCTCCATAACCTGGCCCCATCCTACCTGGCTGACCTCCTCTCCAGACACACTCCCACCCGCAACCTCCGCTCTGCTGGTACCAACCTCCTGACCCCCTCCATCTGGACCAAATTCAGATCCTGGGGGGACAGGGCCTTCTCCATCGCTGCTCCCACCCTCTGGAACTCACTACCTCACACCATCAGAGACTCCTCCTCACTCACCACATTCAAAACATCACTAAAGACCCACCTGTTCAACACTGCATTCAACATTCAACCCACAGCATTTAACCCCTGACTATCTCTTCTCCTTCTCCCTCCTTTTGCTTTAAATATTTCCCTATTGATTCTTGTCTTTTTGCAATTGTTGTTTTCATGTATTGTTATGCATTATGTTTTCCACTCTGTCAAAGCGCCTTTGGGCTTCTGGAAAAGCGCTATACAAAATAAATGAATTATTATATATATATATATATATATATATATATATATATATATATATATATATATATATATATATATATATATATATATATATATATATATATATATATATATATACAGTGGAACCTTGACTTACGAGTTTAATTCGTTCTGTGACCGAGCTCGTAACTCAAATTGCTCGTTTCTCAAATCAAATTTCCCCATTAAAATGCATTGAAATGCTATTAATCCGTTCCAGCCCGCCAAAAACCACACCAATTTTTTAAAAAATATACAGTATATATAAAAATATCTCGCGCTTTATATTTCACCTGTATGCAGCATACAAGTTGGCAGGATGGCCTGGACTGGAGGTACGCACACTTGACTCTAAAGTCTAAACTGTCCAGCCTGGGTTTGAATCCCGACCCAGCTATAACCTGTCATGGGTGAATCACAGGCAGGGTGATTCATCAATGTGTGTACCGCTAAACTGGGCGCCCCGTTTGCGTCCCATTAGTTGTTGGATGTTAAGGATCTCACCGTGTTTTCCACAAAGAGAAGGCGAGCTATCGCCGGCACTCTGAACAAGTTGTGGCCTGGCATGCTCTTCTCCTCTGCCGTTATATACGTCCTCCTCGGCATCTTTTTCCAGAAGAGCCCTGTCTCGTCACAGTTGAAGATTTGCTGGGGGATGTATCGTTCGGCTTCTATCAGTTCGGCAAAAGTTATAATAAAATCTTCAGCTGCCTTCACATCCGCCTCACCAAGTCGACAACACGCACACCTCGCTCATGTTTTTCGACGATTGCGTGTTTTATATCCAAGCACATCATCCTCTTCTTCTTCTCAGTTATAATAAAATCTTCAGCTGCCTTCACATCCGCCTCACCAAGTCGACAACACGCACACCTCGCTCATGTTTTTCGACGATTGCGTGTTTTATATCCAAGCACATCATCCTCTTCTTCTTCTCAGTACCGTGTTTTCCACAAAGAGAAGGCGAGCTATCGCCGGCACTCTGAACAAGTTGACGGCAGAGATACTGTACTTGCACGGCAAGATAACCACGTGACCAGAACCCACCTGGTGGCGTAAACTCAAAATAACCAACATGCGAAAACAAAAATGCAGCGCTATACGACAGAGATACTGTACTTGCACGGCAAGATAACCACGTGACCAGAACCCACCTGGTGGCGTAAACTCAAAATAACCAACATGCGAAAACAAAAATGCAGCGCTATACGACAGAGATACTGTACTTACAGATACTGTCACCTGTAAAAATACAGATGTTCTCCACTGATGATATGAAGGTCGCATAGTGACTGATATAAAAACCGAAAGGGTCACAGAGTTACAAGTGTATGGAAAGCCGCACTGCGTTGCCCTGATGAAGCCCCAACAAGGGCGAAACCAGGTCGGTAACTGTGAGTTTTGCATGCACTTGTGACAGTATCTGTATTTATAATCCGTAATGACGCACTGCTGGATGGTTCCTCTGGAACTTTGCAGGCAAGGCGGACGTGCATGGCGATGACGTCATGTTGTCCGCTCATTAGGTTGGAGAACCAGATTACAGATACCATTATTAGTAACTCCCAACCGCAACCAGGTCGACTCCATATGATGAGTGGATACCAGAGATAACGTCACCGCGTGGCAGGCGGTGCTTATCGCTCCCAGCAAGGTGCAGCAGCAGCTGTATGGGACACCTTGCTGGCGGTTCTCCACTGATGATATGAAGGTCGCATAGTGACTGATATATATATATATATATATATATATATATAATTTTAAATAAAAACTATGGAACTTTGGTGGAATTTGTTTTGAAAGCCATTAATTAGACGTTTAGGCCGATTTATGTAAAGTATTATTGTCCTGTATTAAGAACATAAAATAAAGTATTATTTTCCTGTATTAAGAACATAAAATGAAGTAATATTTTCCTGTATTAAGAACATAAAACAATAAGACGTCATGCGTAGCACGATTTTTTTTTTTTTTTTTTTTCCGTATACAAGATCGAGGCTCGTGAAAGAGCGAACATTAATCACACAGAAAGACAAACCGACACATAAAACATATAACATCGGGAGCGGTAGACAAGATGGGGAGAGAGGGGGAAGGACACAAACACAACATTTGAGAGCAGGGACCGAGAGACATGGAGACATCGAGAGATCTGAGAGAGGGCGAGGGCTTTGGGGGGGGGGGGCACGGGAAGGGGAGGGGGTGGGAGAGGTATAAAACATATGGACACTGCCAGGACTTCCAGGAAAGAAGTTGGAATTTCAAACAAGGTGGATCTGGGGTGAATTAGCAGGGGTAGAAAAGATCAAGGTTTTGGATGGGGGAAGATAAGAGATGGTGGTGAACAGCTGTTTTAAAGACCTGGAGGGAGGAGTGGGATTGAAGGGAGTGAGGGAGTTTGTTCCAGAGGCGGGAGAAAAGAGGAATGAAAGAGTGAAGGTGAGCAGAGAGCCGAGATTTCGGCAGTTTAACCATCAGAGGGTTGCTGGCAGATCTTGTGCGACCTGTAGGAATATTTGGGGGGCAGAGCACAGAGAGAGCTGGGGTGCAAGGCCGGAGAGGAGTCGGTAGAAGACAGAAAGACCACCTACCTGCCTGCGGTGAGTGAGTGAAAAGCCCTCAGAGATAGCTTCATCGCGGGAGATTCCAATAATTCTGAAAGCTTTGGTTTCAACGGCGTGAAGCCGAGCTAGGTGTGAGGCAGGAGCACCGGCCCATAGGGGAGAACAGTATTCCATTGAGCTGCGGATGAAAGCCTTGTATGTGGTGAGGAGCTCAGGTGTGCCGAGGAAGGACTTCGCACGACGGAGGATGCCCAGTCGGCGACTGGCTTTGGAGGCCAGCTTGGAAATGTGGTTTTCCCAAGAAAGATCATGGCAGATAGTGAGACCCAAAAGCTTGAGCGACAGAACTTCTTGGAGAGGATTGTTGAGAAAGTAGATGGGAGGGTTGTCCAGTCGATCTTTTCGGAGAGACATAGTAAGAGTGTGAGATTTGTCAGGATTGAAAGACATGTTCCACTTGTTTGACCAGTCTGTGATTTTGTCCAAGTCTTCAGAGAGTGAGGAGGCTGCAGACTGCCGATCTGAGGGAAGAGGAATGGAGCGGCAGAGAGTGGAGTCATCAGCAAAGAGATAGAGAGGATTTTCAAGAGAGTCAGAGAGATCATTGATGAAGACCAGAAAAAGCACAGGGCCCAGAACACTGCCTTTGGGAACTCCAGCCTGAACAGGAAGAGGAGATGAGAGAAACCCATTCAGGGCCACACGTTGACGACTAGAGAGGAAGTCCGCCAGCCATGCGTGGAGTTTTCCATGGATACCAAAGGAGGAGAGTTTGATGAGCAGAGCGTGGTGCCAGACCGTATCGAAGGCACGTGATATGTCGAGGGAGACAGCTCTAATTTCCTGTTTGGCATTGAGGACCTCCATCCATTGTTGAGACAGCAGAAGCAGCATGTCCAGAGTAGAGTGACCTGGTCTGAAACCAAATTGATGATCAGAGATCAAGCCATTGGAGAAGAGGAAAGATTTCATATCCGAAGCAATGATGGATTCCATGACTTTGCTGATAATTGGGAGAAGGCTGATTGGTCTGTAGTTGCTAGGATCTGTTTTTGCACCTTTTTTGTGCAAAGCGGTGATGTTGGCTGATTTCCAAGCAGATGGCAGTTGACCTTGAGCAAAAGAGAGGGTGAAGAGAACAGAGAGAGGGTGAGATAGAGCGGCAGAGCAGGATTTTAGGACCCGTGGCCTGATGCCGTCGGGTCCAGTTGCAGAATCAGAGTCGAGGGTTGACAGAAACTTTTCCACCTTGTCAGGAGTAAAGGACACGGAGTCCAGGAGCAGCTGGGTACGACTGGGTATGGTGGGTACAGAGAGGGATGGGTTTGGGACACTAGATTTAGAGGCAAACACAGAGTTGAGGCATTCAGCTTTTTCACGTGCGGAGTCAGCTGTGTAGCCGTTTGAGGTAAGGGAGGGGATGGAGGGGGAACAAACACCAGAAACGGATTTGACCAAACGCCACCAGGATTTGGAAGAGGTTGACAGATAAGAGAGTTCGGTCTTGAGAACGGAGAGATATTGTTTCCTGGCTCTCCTGAGGGTGGACACACACTTGTTTCGGGCTTTGTGAAAGGAAATGAGATTTCCTTCCGTTGAATTTGCTTTCCAGGAGACGAAGGCAAGTTGTTTCTGGGCAACAGCCTCACCACAAGATTCCGTGTACCATGGAGGGGAGGAAGGGTATGACAACTGAAGACGAGATGGGATAAATCTGTGCATGAGAGAGAGCAAGTTACTTTGGAAGAATTCCCAGGATGAGTTGATGTCAGAGGTGGTAGAGATGGGTGACCAGTCCAGATGATTGATGGCTGCTTGAAGACCGTGCCAGTTGGCCTGAGTGAAATGCCAGACTCGTCGACGCTGAGCAGGCTCCCTGAGAATGGTCAGAGAGATGTCCACTTTAACAAGGACATGATCAGATGATCTGATTGGAGCAGAAGAAGAGCAGCAGACATTTTCAGGGAAGTTAGTCATAACCAAGTCCAGAAGAGAAGATGCTCCGTTGACTGAGATCCGGGTCGGGAAATTGACAGATTGTGTCAGTCCCAGTGAGTCACAGAAGTCCTTTGCTGAGGAGCCATGGCTGGTGAGAGAGGTACCCACACCCAGCCAACTGGCATGATGACAGTTGAAATCACCACATATGAGGAAGAGAGAGTTGGGATGAGTAGATAGAAGTTGGTCCATATTATCAGACAGCGAGATGTAGATGGAGTCATCACTGTTTGGTGGACGGTACAACACACATATGAACAAGAGGTGGGAGCGAAGGGGAAGCCGTAGCCAGAGGTATTCCTGGGGGTGAGGTGGAGAGAGTGCAGTGCAGGGCGAGTGAGGAAGAGAGTTTTTGATAAAGATAGCAACCCCACCTCCAGGACGAGGATCAGGTCTATCATACCGGAGGAGGGAGTAACCCGGGAGAGATACTAAGGAATCAGAGACATCATGAAGGAGGAAAGTTTCTGTTAAGCAGATCATGTCTGGTTTGACAGAAGCAACCTGTATGGAGAGATCAGTTAAGTTTGAACGAAGGCCCCGGATGTTTGAGGTCCATACCGTTAATGAAGAGGAAGGGGGAGCATCGGATACAGAACAGGGGGGAGGAGGGGTAGGGTAAGATGTGGAAGAGGTGGAAGAGGTAGGGAGAGCTGTTGAAGGTGTGTCAGAGATTTCAGAATAGCTCGGAGAAAGGGAAGGATGGGGCGGACAAAAGGTTTGATGGTGATTGGGTGAGGCACAATGAGGTGTTATTTGAGGAGGGGGAAGAGCGAGGCAGAAGGTTGGGGGAGATGGAGGTGAGAGTTGGAAGGGGGAAGAAGCGGGGAGGACGCTTTGAGGAGGGGGAGTGAGAGGGGGGAAATTGAGAAGAAATGAGGGTGGGGAGATTTGAAGGGGAGGGGCGAGGGGGGAGTTTGGGAGGGAAGGGACAAGGGGAGGGATTTGAAAGGGATGGGATATGGGGGAGATTTGGAGGGGAGGGGTGAGGGAGGAGTCTAGGAGGGGAGGAGCGAGGGGGAGTCTTGGAGGGGAGGGGTGAGGGGGTAGTTTAGGAGGGAGGGGGCAAGGGGGGAGATTTGAAAGGGATGGGTGATGGGGAGGATTAGGAGGGGAAAGGGGGAAGATTTGAAAGGGATTGGTGATGGGGAAGATTTGGAGGGGAGGGGTGATGGGGAAGATTTGGAGGGGAGGGGTGATGGGGAAGATTTGGAGGGGAGGGGTTATGGGGAAGATTTGGAGGGGAGGGGTGAGATTTGATTTTAGAAAGTGTACGATTAATGGGAAACGAACATTTATTGCAAAATGAGTTTCTTGTGACCTTCGAGTTAAAAATACATTTAAGGACGCTGGATGGAGGATGGAGTGCAGGAGAGTTTAGGGAATGTAGAAAAAAGGCACTATAGGAGATGGATTTTTTTTTGGGGATGAATAGATTTGGTGAGCAAGTCGAAAGCAGCCTTTTAAAGAAGAAGAAGAAAAAGGTGTTATAATATATGATGGAATACATAACTTGAGGGGAAAGTGTAAACATTGAAGGTTAATAACAGTGAAAACTATCTGGGGAAATGGGGGAGAAACACGTGGTCGAAGAACGAACGAACGAATAAGAATGAATAAACGAATGAGAACAGAGAAGGAAATGTTTTTTTTTTTGTTTTTTTTGAGTTGAGATTTACACAAGGAAGTAGGCTATGGGGTGAAAAGACTGGGAAAAGCAGAGAACTAAAGTTATTGGATCACAAACGACGGACCGCTGAGAGAAAAACAAAGCCTCAAGGTTGTACACTGTACAAGGCCTCAAGACACGACACGAATTAACACGATTTTCAATACAGGTATGAAATATTTGCACCGAAAATCTTCCTCGGGACACAATATATGTACACACACCATAAAATAAATACAGTTATAACGAAAATACAAATGGGAACAATTACTTAACTTCGATTTCAAATCGCTCGCGACGCGGCAAAAGCCGTGCTCGCGACGCGGCAAACAGACGATTAATTTATGAAAGATAAACACCGAGAAACTTCCAAGGTGCACACTATAACTTCACACACCGAAAGATAAATACAGTTTCGACAAAATACAATTGTGAACAGACTTAACTTTGAAAACGTGGAGACCGTGTGGAGCTTCGAGAATCCCTGCCGCCGTCTCCAAGATCACGCGAATCGATACTTGCAAAATCCGCCCTCCCCCCCCCCCCCCCCAAACGTTTTCCATTGATACAGCAAATTGTCCATTTCATGGAGATTAAAATTTACAATCTTGATCAAAGCTCGGGTCAACAGGGTGAAAAGTGATGATTTTAGAAATTTGGCCTATGTTGACCTTTTGGCCTATGTTGACCTTTCGGCCTATGTTCACCTAAAATATAATTTGTGGTTGAATTCAGTGACCAGATATGCAAGTCCTCTTCAAATTTCAAGTCAATCAGATGAAAATTGAGGATTTTAGAAATGTGGCCCATGTTGACCTTTTGGCCCATGATGACATCAAATATACTTGGTGGTTGAATTCAGTTACCAGATATGCAAGTCCTCTTTAAATTTCAAGTCAATTGGATGAAAAATGAGGATTTTAGAAATTTGGCTTATGTTGACCTTTTGGCCTATGTTGACCTTTTGGCATATGTTGACCTCAAGAATACTTGGTGGTTGAATTCAGTGACCAGATATGCAAGTCCTCTTCAAATTTCAAGTCAATTAGATGAAAATTGAGGATTTTAGAAATTTGGCCTATGTTGACTTCAAAAATACTTGGTGGTTGAATTCAGTGACCAGTTATGCAAGTGGTCTTCAAATTTCAAGTCAATTGGATGAAAATTGAGGATTTTAGAAATTTGGCCTATGTTGACCTTTTGGCCTATGTTGACCTTTTGGCCTATGTTGACCTTTTGGCCTATGTTGACCTTTTGGCCTATGTTCACCTAAAATATAATTTGTGGTTGAATTCAGTGACCAGATATGCAAGTCCTTTTCAAATTTCAAGTCAATTGGATGAGAATTGAGGATTTTATAAATTAGGCCTATGTTGACCTTTTGACATATGTTGACCTCAAGAATACTTTGTGGTTGAATTCAGTGACCAGATATGCAAGTCCACTTCAAATTTCAAGTCAATTGGATGAAAATTGAGAATTTTAGAAATTTGGCCTATGTTGACCATTTGGCCGATGTTGACCTCAAACATACTTGGTGGTTGAATTCAGTGACCAGATATGCAAGTGGTCTTCAAATTTCAAGTCAATCGGATGAAAATTGAGGATTTTCGAAATTTAGCAAATTTGGTGACCTTTGGCCTATTTTGACCTTTTGACCTATTGACCCCAAAAACAATAGGCTTCTTGCTTTTGACCAACTCTACCACGTGGTGAAGTTTCGTGAAGATCGGTTGAAAATTGTGACCTGTAGGCCGGTGACAAACAAACAAACAGACAGACAAACAGACAGACAATCAGACAGACAGAACCACAAACACAACCGACCAATATACTTGAAAAATCTTCGATTTTGCAAGTAATAAAGTAATATTTTCCTGTATTAAGAACATAAAATAAAGTATTATTTTCCTGTATTAAGAACATAAAATAAAGGAATATTTTCCTGTATTAAGAACATAAAATAAAGTATTATTTTCCTGTATTAAGAACATAAATAAAATAAAGTATTATTTTCCTGTATTAAGAACAAAATAAAGTAATATTTTCCTGTATTAAGAACATAAATAAAATAAAGTATTATTTTCCTGTATTAAGAACAAAATAAAGTAATATTTTCCTGTATTAAGAACACAAAATAAAGTAATATTTTCCTGTATTAAGAACATAAAATAAAGTAATATTTTCCTGTATTAAGAACATAAAATAAAGTAATATTTTCCTGTATTAAGAACATAAAATAAAGTAATATTTTCCTGTATTAAGAACATAAAATAAAGTAATATTTTCCTGTATTAAGAACATAAATAAAATAAAGTATTATTTTCCTGTATTAAGAACAAAATAAAGTAATATTTTCCTGTATTAAGAACATAAATAAAATAAAGTATTATTTTCCTGTATTAAGAACAAAATAAAGTAATATTTTCCTGTATTAAGAACACAAAATAAAGTAATATTTTCCTGTATTAAGAACATAAAATAAAGTAATATTTTCCTGTATTAAGAACACAAAATAAAGTAATATTTTCCTGTATTAAGAACATAAAATAAAGTAATATTTTCCTGTATTAAGAACATAAAATAAAGTAATATTTTCCTGTATTAAGAACATAAAATAAAGTAATATTTTCCTGTATTAAGAACACAAAATAAAATAATATTTTCCTGTATTAAGAACATAAAATAAAGTAATATTTTCCTGTATTAAGAACATAAAATAAAGTAATATTTTCCTGTATTAAGAACATAAAATAAAGTATTATTTTCCTGTATTAAGAACATAAAATAAAGGAATATTTTCCTGTATTAAGAACATAAAATAAAGTAATATTTTCCTGTATTAAGAACATAAAATAAAGTATTATTTTCCTGTATTAAGAACATAAAATAAAGGAATATTTTCCTGTATTAAGAACATAAAATAAATTAATATTTTCCTGTATTAAGAACATAAATAAAATAAAGTATTATTTTCCTATATTAAGAACGTAAAATAAAGTATTATTTTCCTGTATTAAGAACATAAAATAAATTAATATTTTCCTGTATTAAGAACATAAAATAAAGTATTATTTTCCTGTAGTAAGAACAAAATAAAGTATTATTTTCCTGTATCAAGAACAAAATAAAGTAATATTTTCCTGTATTAAGAACACAAAATAAAGTAATATTTTCCTGTATTAAGAACATAAAATAAAGTAATATTTTCCTGTATTAAGAACACAAAATAAAGTAATATTTTCCTGTATTAAGAACATAACATAAAGTAATATTTTCCTGCATTAAGAACACAAAATAAAGTATTATTTTCCTGCATTAAGAACATAAAATAAAGTAATATTTTCCTGTATTAAGAACATAAAATAAAGTAATATTTTCCTGTATTAAGAACATAAATAAAATAAAGTATTATTTTCCTGTATTAAGAACAAAATAAAGTAATATTATCCTGTATTAAGAACATAAATAAAATAAAGTATTATTTTCCTGTATTAAGAACAAAATAAAGTAATATTATCCTGTATTAAGAACATAAATAAAATAAAGTAATATTTTCCTGTATTAAGAACACAAAATAAAGTAATATTTTCCTGTATTGAGAACACAAAATAAAGTAATATTTTCCTGCATTGAGAACATAAAATAAAGTAATATTTTCCTGTATTAAGAACATAAAATAAAGTAATATTTTCCTGTATTAAGAACATAAAATAAAGTATTATTTTCCTGTATTAAGAACATAAAATAAAGGAATATTTTCCTGTATTAAGAACATAAAATAAAGTATTATTTTCCTGTATTAAGAACATAAATAAAATAAAGTATTATTTTCCTGTATTAAGAACAAAATAAAGTAATATTTTCCTGTATTAAGAACATAAATAAAATAAAGTATTATTTTCCTGTATTAAGAACAAAATAAAGTAATATTTTCCTGTATTAAGAACACAAAATAAAGTAATATTTTCCTGTATTAAGAACATAAAATAAAGTAATATTTTCCTGTATTAAGAACACAAAATAAAGTAATATTTTCCTGTATTAAGAACATAACATAAAGTAATATTTTCCTGTATTAAGAACATAAAATAAAGTAATATTTTCCTGTATTAAGAACATAAAATAAAGTAATATTTTCCTGTATTAAGAACACAAAATAAAATAATATTTTCCTGTATTAAGAACATAAAATAAAGTAATATTTTCCTGTATTAAGAACATAAAATAAAGTAATATTTTCCTGTATTAAGAACATAAAATAAAGTATTATTTTCCTGTATTAAGAACATAAAATAAAGGAATATTTTCCTGTATTAAGAACATAAAATAAAGTAATATTTTCCTGTATTAAGAACATAAAATAAAGTATTATTTTCCTGTATTAAGAACATAAAATAAAGGAATATTTTCCTGTATTAAGAACATAAAATAAATTAATATTTTCCTGTATTAAGAACATAAATAAAATAAAGTATTATTTTCCTATATTAAGAACGTAAAATAAAGTATTATTTTCCTGTATTAAGAACATAAAATAAATTAATATTTTCCTGTATTAAGAACATAAAATAAAGTATTATTTTCCTGTAGTAAGAACAAAATAAAGTATTATTTTCCTGTATCAAGAACAAAATAAAGTAATATTTTCCTGTATTAAGAACACAAAATAAAGTAATATTTTCCTGTATTAAGAACATAAAATAAAGTAATATTTTCCTGTATGAAGAACACAAAATAAAGTAATATTTTCCTGTATTAAGAACATAAAATAAAGTATTATTTTCCTGTATTAAGAACATAAAATAAAGTAATATTTTCCTGTATTGAGAACATAAAATAAAGTAATATTTTCCTGTATTAAGAACATAAAATCAAGTAATATTTTCCTGTATTAAGAACATAAAATAAAGTATTATTTTCCTGTATTAAGAACATAAAATAAAGGAATATTTTCCTGTATTAAGAACACAAAATAAAGTAATATTTTCCTGTATTAAGAACACAAAATAAAGTAATATTTTCCTGTATTAAGAACATAAATAAAATAAAGTATTATTTTCCTGTATTAAGAACGTAAAATAAAGTATTATTTTCCTGTATTAAGAACATAAAATAAATTAATATTTTCCTGTATTAAGAACATAAAATAAAGTATTATTTTCCTGTATTAAGAACAAAATAAAGTATTATTTTCCTGTATTAAGAACAAAATAAAGTAATATTTTCCTGTATTAAGAACACAAAATAAAGTATTATTTTCCTGTATTAAGAACATAAAATAAAGTAATATTGTCCTGTATTAAGAACATAAAATAAAGTAATATTTTCCTGTATTAAGAACACAAAATAAAGTATTATTTTCCTGTATTAAGAACATAAAATAAAGTAATATTTTCCTGTATTAAGAACATAACATAAAGTAATATTTTCCTGTATTAAGAACACAAAATAAAGTATTATTTTCCTGTATTAAGAACATAAAATAAAGTATTATTTTCCTGTATTAAGAACATAAAATAAAGTATTATTTTCCTGTATTAAGAACATAAAATAAAGTAATATTTTCCTGTATTAAGAACATAAAATAAAGTAATATTTTCCTGTATTAAGAACATAAAATAAAGTAATATTTTCCTGTATTAAGAACACAAAATAAAGTATTATTTTCCTGTATTAAGAATATAAATAAAATTAAGTATTATTTTCCTGTTTTTAGAACAAAATAAAGTATTATTTTCCTGTATTAAGAACACAAAATAAAGTATTATTTTCCTGTATTAAGAACACAAAATAAAGTAATATTTTCCTGTATTAAGAACAAAATAAAGTATTATTTTCCTGTATTAAGAACATAAATAAAATACAGTATTATTTTCCTGTATTAAGAACATAAAATAAAGGAATATTTTCCTGTTTTAAGAACATAAAATAAATTAATATTTTCCTGTATTAAGAACATAAAATAAAGTATTATTTTCCTGTATTAAGAACATAAATAAAATAAAGTATTATTTTCCTGTATTAAGAACAAAATAAAGTAATATTTTCCTGTATTAAGAACACAAAATAAAGTAATATTTTCCTGTATTAAGAACATAAAATAAAGTAATATTTTCCTGTATTAAGAACATAAAATAAAGTAATATTTTCCTGTATTAAGAACATAAAATAAATTAATATTTTCCTGTATTAACAACACAAAATAAAGTATTATTTTCCTGTATTAAGAACATAAAATAAAGTAATATTTTCCTGTATTAAGAACACAAAATAAAGTAATATTTTCCTGTATTAAGAACACAAAATAAAGTATTATTTTCCTGTATTAAGAACATAAAATAAAGTAATATTTTCCTGTATTAAGAACATAAAATAAAGTAATATTTTCCTATATTAAGAACAAAATAAAGTAATATTTTCCTGTATTAAGAACAAAATAAAGTAATATTTTCCTGTATTAAGAACACAAAATAAAGTAATATTTTCCTGTATTAAGAACATAAAATAAAGTAATATTTTCCTGTATTAAGAACATAAAATAAAGTAATATTTTCCTGTATTAAGAACATAAAATAAAGTAATATTTTCCTGTATTAAGAACATAAAATAAATTAATATTTTCCTGTATTAAGAGCATAAATAAAATAAAGTATTATTTTCCTGTATTAAGAATGTAAAATAAAGTATTATTTTCCTGTATTAAGAACACAAAATAAAGTAATATTTTCCTGTATCAAGAACAAAATAAAGTATTATTTTCCTGTATTAAGAACAAAATAAAGTATTATTTTCCTGTATTAAGAACATAAATAAAATACAGTATTATTTTCCTGTATTAAGAACATAAAATAAAGTTAATTTTCTTGATTTGTTAAGATCATGAAACTTACCTTTAATAATAATGATCATAAACTTGATCCAATAATGCGATGGTGATTTGATGATGGCGACGAGTTGATGGAGATGATGATGTTGGTGGGTTTGAGGTGGTTATTGTGTTGACCGCCCAGGTTAATTCGATGTGTAAATGTAGAGAATAGTTCGCCAACCCACGATTATTTGAGCGCGTTGACCACCATCCGCAAACCTTGCCTCAATATATTCATTGCAACAGAGCGAAGCTGCGAAGAGGAAACACACGGGCAAGGCCCTCCTGTACTTAAATCTTAATTAAATAATGATTTTAAAGATCGTTAAAAAATATGTGGAAGCTTAGCGCAATTGAAGCAGTCTAGTACATGTACACTGTAATAAGATGATGTTGAGTCGCAATTGAGTCGATGGAGGTTTTATTGTTTGATTACCATATAACAGAATGTCAATCCGCATCGTACATAGCCATATTGATGGCCTCTTCTTTACCCCGATACACGTGCCATGCCCTCTCGTGCTATATATCGTTATATTGCATGGTTCCTGGAAGTATGATGAAGGCGATTTGTGTTCTACAGTCTTCAAGTATATAATTCGATTTAAATGAAGGTTTATAGAGGTTTAAAGGTGCACAAATAAATAAATCCTTGTTTTCACCGTCGTTTCCCCCAGTGTCTATTACATCACCCTATCTAACACATTAAATTAGTTAAATTAGTTCTACATGCCTGTTGTTCGTATCTTTTACCATGTCCTTAAAAACGGTACGTTTCCTGTTTCGAATTATTTTCAAATTTGTTTGATTGCCAGGCAGACAGACAGAGAGGAAATATTATCTCACTCCTCTCTGCGCATGTGTGATCGGGACAAATTCAAGGCCAGAGTATCGTAAAATGGCAAACTTGTCTTCCCATTTATGTTCCGATTTGTATTCAAAATATAACATTCTATTTAAATCCTTAATTCTTTCTTTATCCTCTTCTTGCTTCTGGAACTCTATGCTCTGTTCCCATTTTGCTCTTCTCTGTTTTCTCAAAGCACAATGACTGTTCTAGTTGTACCCCTTCTTTTGCTTCTAATGACTGAAAACCTCATAGCTGTGTTGTTGTAACACTCACTGAGTTCAATTTAGAGTAAGTACAGTAAGTGCCACAGTGAGCATTGCTCATGTGTTGGGGGTATTGGTTGGAGTGCAGTTGTTTGTGTAATAACATGGTGTTGTGTGCTGTAGATAACCGATCTCTTGGACGTGGTACTGGACAGCTTCATGCGGACGAGTGCAACTGGTGGTTTGGGCTCGGTGCGTGCGGAAGTGATGGCTGACACCTCTGTGGCTCTAGCTTCTGGAAACGTTAAACTGGTCTCGAGCAAGGTACAATTTCTTCCAAGCTCAAATTTTTGAACTTTGGACTTCTCAGCATTTCACTTTCACTCTGATTCATGTTATTGCCCTATAAGCCCCATATTTCCGCTTTTTTCAAAGATTTATTTATTTTTAACAATTTTTCATGAAGGATCTTGATGCTATTGATGCAGGTAATTGGTCGGATGGCAAAGATCATTGAGAAGACCAGCCTATCCCCAACTCCAACTTTGGAGCAGCACCTCATGTGGGACGACATCGCCATATTGGCTCGTTACCTCCTCATGCTGTCCTTCAATAATTCATTAGACGTCGCCACGCACCTTCCTCATCTCTTCCATGTGGTCACCTTGCTTGTGGCAACCGGCCCGTTATCACTCCGTGCATCAACTCATGGCCTTGTTATCAATGTTATCCACTCACTCTGCACCTGCTCTCAACTCAACTTCAGTGGTATAATCCTATCTTCTCTGCCTTTCCATTATTTATTTCATCTGGGAACAACGTCTAGCCATCCAAGTTCTAAGCGATATTTCCTTCCTCCTATCTTTTTTTCCTTCCCCAGAGGAAACGAGGCAGCTTTTGAGGCTTAGTGTGACTGAGTTCTGCTTGCCTAAATTCAAGCTTCTCTTCGGTATTAGCAAGGTTAAATCTGCTGCTGTTATCGCATTCCGTTCCAGTTACAGGGATCGATCGCTTTCACCTGGTGCTTATGAAAGAGAGCCTTTTGCTCTCTCTTCACTCGAGCTTCTCACCGATGCTCTTATAGAAATAATGGAGGTGAGTTGTAGCCATCTTTGAGTGAATAGGTTGTTGAGTACAATTACAGCTCAACATTGAGCAAATGTCATGAGGGGTATCATGTAACATGCTATCTTTCTTTCTTTCTTCCCTTTTTTATTTTATTTTTTTATACATGGGCTAAGGTGTTGCCTGGTGTTGGCTTAGCGGTTAGGGTGCCGGCTTGGGATCCTAGGATCATGGGTTTGAATCCCGGTCGATCGCTGAATGAACGCCAGGGGGGTTGACTCAGCCTGTCATCCTTCCGAGGTCGGCAAATTGAGTACCAGCTTGCTGGGATGAATGATCACGGTGTGTACCCCGATTTAGAATAGGTACACCGTATCCCTGCGCATCGTAAGAGCGTGACCAAGGGTTGGCGTCAGGAAGGGCATCCGGCCATAAAAACATTGCCTCAAAACAGGGAACCATGATTGTCATGGGGCCCGCAAGGCTAACCCCTGCTCTAGCGGGGAAAATGGCCTTAAAACGATCATTCATATACATGGGCTAAGGCTCGCAATAGAGCTCACACACACACACACACACACACACACACACACACACACACACACACACACACACACACACACACACACACACACACACACACACACACACACACACACACACGACAAACATTGCTTTGGGGAAATCCCGTCACTACCGTCACTTCCCGGGATACTCTGGGTACCAGTGACGTCATAAAAATGGTGCCGCTTTTCTCACCGTACTCAGTGGGGCATTTACCCAAGAGGAATTTCCTCCTCCCCATGGATGCCAACCGATGGGGATTGTCCTCTATCCTTTTCATGCCCAGGAAGCACCACGTACCATTTTTCAAGTCTTTGGTATGACTTGAACCGGTCCAAACCGGATGGGTGCCTTTTAGGAGACACCATCTCCTTACTGGATGGCCATTGACTCCCTATGGGAAATTAAATGTGAAAGGGACTTTCTGGTTATTTCTTAGTGAGAGATGGTGTGTTTGTGTGTTTGAAGGAGGGGTGCTTAATCGGTTATCTAAGGCTCATGGAGGATCTTGAACATATAGCACATGCAGAACAAGGATGTCAAGAGACTTATTCAGACTATGGACAAATCAACGTGGCCTGTGAGATTTGAACTTGCGATTGCAGCGTAATGAGCCATGCTCAGACGAGAATGTCAAACAGGCCAACATTTTAAAGCAAACGAATCCAGAATTTTAACTTCATTGAGAAAATGACTTTTACATCATGTAAAAGTGCATAATGAAGCAAAAGACTTCTCTGCATAATGAAGTTGGAGAACTTGCTTTTTTGAATCAAACACTAGGAGCTATAAAACTAAATGACGATGCATTTCCCTTCAAAGTGTCCTCACAAGTGCATTGTTTTTTTTTTCTGTTCTGTTTTTTCATTGTTTAAATCTTATTTGAAAATAAGATTGTTAATTTTTTTGGACAAGTTAAATGGAGCATGGGCACAGTGATGTTTTATATCTCCATACTGATGTAAAGACACTTGGTGTAGGAGTGCGAAGCATGCCACAGATTGAGTGAGTGGGGTGCAAATGGGGACAGGTGAGGAGGTGGGGGGGGGGGGGGGGGGGAGGGTGGGGGCGGGGAGAAGGAGGAAGAGGAGGAGGATGGGAGGGAGAATAAACAAAAAAATATAGGGGCAATACCCCTGGTGCTCATCTGGTAGAATAAACAGTATACTGCACCGACTAAGGGTATTTTAAACCTATTTCAATGGTCGCTAGAAGACAGGGCGGAATGTAGAATCATACCAACATAATCATAAGACTTTAAACAAACAAAGAAAAACATACTATTTTGGGCCCTCCCCTCGCCCCCCCCCTTCCACCCCCAACCCCATATACCTCCTAAGACCACAATTTTTCTTATGCCTTGAACAAACATTGGTACATCATGGCTCATGGGTGATACAGGTTGTGGTGAAGTTTCATCGAAATTGTGTGTGTAGTTTCTGAGAAGAAAGCAAATACCTATTTTTGGGGCAACCCCTCCGTAGACCCCCAAAGGGGCAGATTTTTTTTAATGCCGTGAACAAACTTTGGTACGTCACGGGTGGTGAAGGTTGTGGTCAAGTTTCATCGAAATAGTGTGTGTAGTTTCAGAGGAAAAAACAAATTCCTATTTTGGGGGGTCAAACCTGGATCCACTTTGACCCCCGGTAAACCCCCTTAGATCCCGATTTTTTAAATGTCGTGAACAAACTTTAGTCACAACACGACAAATATCATTTGTGCCAAATTTGGTTGCAATCCCATCAGCGGTTTCGGGGAAGAAGTTTCAAGTGTTTACGGACGGACGGACAATGCGCCCTCCCCTGAACTTCGTTCCAGGCGAACAAACAAATTATTTATTGATTTTTGTTGGTTTAATACTACACTCCCAGTCATGTGTGTTACTTAATCTTTAGTTGCAGCGACTACCTGCCATTTGATACGTAACGTATGCTGAAGGTTCATTGAAAAGGCAAAACGTAGTTTGTCACAGAGTAGTGGCAACGATGTATAAGGTAAATACACCAAAGTTTGTAAAGGTAAACATATTTTGCTTCTTGTAGAAATTGCTGCTTTAATACTTACCTCCTTCTTTATCACGTCTAGGCATGCATGACTGACCAACCAAGTTGTAGGTGGTTGGAGCAATGGATCGAGTTGGCACAGAAGTGAGTACACCTTGGGTAGGGAGATAATTGGAAAAAATGGAGGAATTGCTCGGTTGGGGGTTATATATCATAAAATTGGACACGGATGGAGCATTAAGATCATGGCTGTCCCGGCATGGATTGTTCCTTTTTTACTGCACATTTTAAAGAAATCTATTTTTTATTTTCAGATATATTCATTCAACAAATAACACTAACTAATTAATGAGAAAATAGCAGGTTGAACAAGAACAACGATCGGAACAGAGCATACCTCCGCCAGGCTGAACAGTGTATGATTTGTATTCCACTGATAGGTCGGATCTGGATTCAGACCTGAAACAAAATCTAATCAGCTGGTTATTGTCACCTGACCAACTCATCCACCTAGTTTTGCCGTAACTCATCCACAACTTTTTGAAATGTCATGCTTTATATCGTTTTGGCCCCATCTCTCAATGGTGAAGAATCACTTAAAAATATTGTTACTGCCCGGGGTTCGGGTTTACTACAAGGGGGTTAGCCTCAGTTCTCTCCCGGACCTGCGGCTGCCACGTACGAATAACTTTGTGCTTAGCAGGTTGCGAACCAGCAACTACGAACGGCAATTGGTCCGTTGCGCGATAGCTTACCTGTAACACGTGACGGTCCCAATCGGGGAGCGCACCGTACCCTCGGCGGTATACCCCTTTCTTTTGTTCCCAGATGGAAATTTAGATGGCCGAGCGAAACCATTGGTAACCGCCGGAGTAATGCTAATTTTGTTACGGCCGATTGTTAACCTGGGTGTGAACAATAGCGGATCAATGGAGGAAAAGACTTTCACGGACAGAGACAAAGGAAACGTTTAACGATTTGATTTATTTACAAATATTTACAATGTAATTATTCAATCGGAAAGAAAAATGGACGAAAAGCAGGAACTTAGCTTATTCTACGCCTTATTACGATCACTACGAATAAACACCACATGGGCCCAGCAAACTTTCATGGGGTAGGGGAGGGGAACGAACAAACTTTGGAAACATGTCAGCACATAGGCTACGATGCTCCAGATGCCTCCCAGTACGGACAGAGTGAGGTTGATTGTCAGCACGGACTTGGGCAGGTAAGGTCGTGCACGCGTGCACCAAGAGGGACTCCGGCAGCCAGCAGAGAACAATGAACACATGCAAAATGAGCAAGTTCAAGGCCTCTTTGTCGTGTCCACATGCAGCGAGAGGGAGCAGGGAGAGTCCGGCCAAGAGAGCAATCACGTGCAGAGGCTGAGTGAACCCGGCAGAGGGAGAGGGAGAGGGAGAGGGAGAGGGAGAGAGGGAGAGGGAGAGAGGGAGAGAGGGAGAGAGGGAGAGAGGGAGAGAGGGAGAGAGGGAGAGAGGGAGAGAGGGAGAGAGGGAGAGAGGGAGAGAAAGAGAAAGAGAAAGAGAAAGAGAAAGAGAAAGAGAAAGAGAAAGAGAAAGAGAAAGAGAAAGAGAAAAAGAAAGAAAGAAAGAATGATCGAATGATCATGCAGGCATGTGCTAGGTGAACAATCCAGGCCCAAGAGAGTCAATAATGCAGAGGCCTGTGAGAGAGTCCGGTCAAGAGCGGATGCACATGTGCTGAGGGGGGCAGAGTCCAGAAAACAAAGAGAGTCAATAATGCAGGCACGTGCTAGGTCAACAATCCAGGCCCAAGAGTGGAGCACACGTGCTCAGTGGCAAGATCAACAATGTCCCAGGCCGAAGAGAGTCAAAAACGAGTTCAGTGAACCCAGCAGAGAGAGACAGGTCCAGAGTCTGCAAAAACGTGTTCAATCTCCTTTTTTCACCCTTGTGGAGGGTGGGGGGGGGGGGGGGGGGGGATCTTGGAGGTGTCCTGGCTTCCGATTGGTGGAGCCTGCTACTCTGCCCCACAAGCTCCCCCTAAGTGACTCTGGCCCTGATTGTGGGTTTGAAAAGTTCCCCTGCCCCCACAAACTCTCTCGAAGGAACTTTTACCTGGTGCTTGGATGGTGTGCCTTTGAGCCTGGTGCATTGACTGGCAAATTATTCCTTATGAGTGGAGGACCTATCTTTCCTTTCCCCAACGCATGACATACTAACCCCAAATAAGGGGAAGGGGCTAAGATAATGGTCTGCTATGAAATAACTATTCTAAGGGACCTGTATGGTGGTTGTCATCACTTTTTAGTGGTTTCCCAAAACTGCAACAATATTATTGTATTTGTATCTTCACCAAAATTTAATTATGTCATCCTTGTCAGACACCCAACCTGTCCACTAGATTTTGGCCAAATCCATCCTTAACCTTTTGAGATATACTGCTCACAGACAGACAAACAATCAAACCGGGGTTAAAGCATAACCTCCGTCCACCTTCGGTGGCAGCGGTAATTAAACTAAAGCAAGGACTGATAACCTAAACCTTAATAGTTGATAATCTAGTTTCTCACTTCCGGATATTTTATTGTCTCTTTCTATCCATCGCTTTGCAAACCAGATTTGCATTCCAGTTCAACCCCTCCCTCCAACCTCGAGCCCTCGTCGTGTTCGGCTGCATCAGCCGCTCGGCGTATCCACGGCACATCAGGAAGATCCTCCAAATCCATTGCAAGGTCAGGTATTCAAAAGTACTGTATTATTATTTCTCTCTCCATCCCGACTCCGAGTTGATAAATACTTCGTTTCATATTTTAATGCAGTGTTTTCTCATTTCAGATTATAATTCCATCAAAGTCGAGTAATAACATTCCATTCCTTGCAAACTCCAACCTCCTTTGTTTCAACGTGTTGTTACACTGTATTTAAGTTTAAGGGAGTAGTTGTTGAGTTTGGGAGGGGCAAGTGCATTCTGTAGATCGTACATACACTAGCCACAGATCTCTGATGAGACAGACAGGGCCAGGTGTTGATCGGGGATGGTGGTAAGCCAATTGAGTGAGAAGCTCTGTCCTGAATGGACTTGAGTTTCTTAGGTGTTGTTTTAGATGCTTCCAGGCAGGTGAGTGGTGAGTATTCCATCACACTCCTGACTTAAGCCATGTAGATGGAAGAGATGCCGAGAGAGGTCAGGAGGTGAGCCACACATTGCAGATGTCCTGCTTTTGCAGCCAAGGTAATTTGCACCCACTGCTGGATCAAATGTGACCTCCAGGATGTGAACTTGAACGCTCTTGAAATTTCCTTTGTACAATCTTAATTTTCTTCAAATCCCATATCCCTCACTTCACAATTCACTTGACCATTATTAACATCTCCCACAGAAAAATAATGAAGCAGCTTTCTCGCTTGATGTATAAACCAATTTTTGCATGTCCACTCTGTATATTTTGGCTGAAATCGAAATTTGACCACCATCAGTTGGACACCCCAACGACCCCACTCTGATATGATTCTGTAATGTGAAAGAGTTATCTTCATGATTTTGTCAACCTTTCATCATTTCTTCCCTTCCACCATTTTAAACAATGCTATTGCCTTCCACAGGCCCTGGAGCGATGCCAGCGTGGTCCTGATTCTGATAACAATCTGGCTCTCATTGAGGGCACACTAATCTGCCTGTCCCGGTTACTGCCCCTCTTACCTATGGTAAATGCAATACTTAAGCATCTTCTTCAAAAGGAATTTGTTACCTCCGCCACCAAAGGTGGATGGAGATTATATTTTCACCCTTGTCTGTCTGTCTGTCTGTCTGTCCGTCTGTTTGTAAACAAGATGTCTCAAAAGGTTGTGGACGGATTCGGGCGAAATTTTGCAGAGATGTAGCGTATGTGACAAGGACGAAATGATTCAATTTTAGTGAAGATCCGGATTCGGATCCGGCTATTAGAATTTCTTTCGTGATTCTTCACCATTGGGAGATAGAGCCAAAAACGATACATAGCAGGATATATCAAAAAGTTGTGGACGGATTTGGATGAAGCTTGGTGGACCGTTGTGTTTGTGGTAATCGATTCGATTTTGGTGAAGATATGAATATGGATTCGGATGACAATTTTTTTTTTTTAAAGTGTTTCTTCACCATTGAGTGATCGGGCTAAAACCAACATATAGCAGGATATCCAGGATATCTCAAAAAGGTATGGACGGATTTGAACGAAACCTGGTGGACAGGTTGTGTATGTGACGAGGAAGAATCGATTCAATTTTGGTTAAGATCCGGAACCGGATCCGGCTAGTATGATTTTTTTAGTGATTCTTCACCATTGGGAGATAGGATATCTCAAAAAGTTGTGGACAGATGATTTTGATTAAATGTGATTCTGTATTGTGATCTTCTGGTCTACTCTAGAATACAAAACGTAAACTGTTAACCTGGCGAACGTATGCTCTTTACTGAGTGCCGTTCTAGTTTACTGATTGTATTGCAACTTTTAAAGAGCAATCTTGTTTTAAGTCAGCCCCCCACCCCCAATACTTCCTCTGAACTACAAAGCTATACTCTTCATTTTGATCTTCTTTTCTCATTTCAACCTTAACCAAGGATTTCTCTGTGCAAGGAGCTATGTTGTGGGTGGCAATTGCAGCCATGCAGCTGGATGAGGTTTCTCTTTATGGAGCAGGTACAGCTTTGCTGGAGCAAACCCTGCACACACTCGACAACCATGGAGCCTTCAATGACCGGGTGGGATACGTTACGGCTGCGGAGACATGATTCAGAACTTGGGTTGTAGGGAGGCAAAGCTAGAGTATCTTTCCTCCTTTTGTTACAGACACCGGAGGAAGTATTCATGGAGATCAGATTTCCACTGGAATGGCACTGCAAGCAAATGGAATATTTTGTGGGCCTGAGCTTCACCGTGGATTTCAACTTTGCTTTGGTCGGGCACTTGCTCAAGGGTGAGTGTCAGGAGGATCGGGTCTCTCAAAAAGCAGTGATCATAGGCTTTCATACTGCATTTTATGACTGGCGTTGTTTGTAGCTACATGGATATCAATAATTGAATGTGTTTTGATGTACGAGTATTTTGATGCATGTATGTTTGTACTTTATCTACTATATAAAGCTCTTTCAAACCACTGACTCACTGATATTAATGTTTGGTCCCTTCCAGGTGTCATAGAAAGCTGAAATTTGGCATGCCGATTGGCATCAAAGCCAGTATGCCGGTAAAAATCCCAGAACATGCGGAAAGCGTCCGTAAATGAAAATTTATGCAAAAAAACATAAATGCGTACGTAACAAAAACCCTCCAAAAAAACCTCAATCAAAATCTAGCATTTGAAAATTGTAATTTACATAACTGTAAACTGTGAATTTAACATGACAATAATGTCTGTAAATGAAAACAAGAAAAAGTGTCCGTAAATGAAAATTTACATTAAAAACTGTAAATGCGTCCATTAAAAAAAAAAAGTCAATCGTTATCTTGCATTTGAAAATTGTAATTTATCTAACTGTAAACTGTGAAATAAAAATCTCAATGAAAATTTACATTAAAAAACAAATGTGTACATAACAAAACCTCCCCCCCAAAAAAGAAAATTGATGAATATAAAATTTACGCAAAAACAGAAAACGCATCTGTAAAATAAATAAATTAAAACCTCAATTGATATCTATGATGCTTGCCTGTAATCATAAAGCTTCTATTTATTATGTACCTACATAAGAAGCATGGTTCGTTATTGCTTACTGTGTGTGTGTGTGTGTGTGTGTGTGTGTGTGTGTGTGTGTGTGTGTGTGTGTGTGTGTGTTTAAAAAAAAAGTTGAGTTTGCTGATGAGTCTACTCATGAGATGAGTCTACTGTTTGTCTGGCATGTATTGCAGGTTTCCGACATCCAAACCACAGCGTGACAGCGCGTACGGTACGAATCCTGCATACCCTCCTTGCCCTCGTTGCCAAGTCACGGAAGGCGGATCGTTTTGAAGTTACTCCACACAGCATTGCATACCTTGCTGGTACTGTTTACATTTATGCCATCATTTATATATATATGCCAAAATGGTGTTTTATTTCTGTCAAGTTCTATGTTATTGTCACAACAGTGTTATTGATACTGGTTTTCTTTAATATGTGACATGCTGTGATTGCATTTCATGCTTTGTTTTGTTTTTGCTTACACATTTGATAAATCGATATCCATTTTTATCGGATAAATAATGATTTTGTTTGATGCTTTTTGCAAATAGCGGTGGGAATGGTTGCACAGTCAGGATGAATTCAGTCAGATGTTTGAAACTCGGCAAAATATTTGCAAATGCAGGTTGGTCTGATGTGTTTTTTTGTGGCAAAGAACTTGTTTACGGCAGGAATGGAAAGGAAGTCTTTCATGGACTCACGAGAGATCCAAAAACACGGCTAATAAAACGTTTGATATTCATACTTTGTGCCAATAATTGCGACGCTGATGAATCGCGGCCGAGTCATATCAAGTACTTCTAAAATGGTACGTGCTGCTTCCATGCTGGATGCCGAGCATTCAAAAGTATAGAGCATGGATAAACAACGTTGGGAAGGCAATGGAAAACTACGCTGTGTAACTCTTACCAAGAAACTGCTTCAGCAGCACCACCACTCTAAAGAGTATGGATACATTGATGATGATGATTATTATGATAGATCGTCATACCAAGATTTTTCGACATCGACATGGGAGGTGTGGAATGAGAGCCAGCTCAGATGGGTTTGCCTTCAAATGCACTTCTTAACTGTTTGAGAGCTGAATTTTTCCAATATGCGATACGAAAATATGGTATTTTTCCAGTCATTGAAGATTCAAATCATTGTAATACATTTGAATTCAATCATTGAAGGCCATGCTGAACATGCCCACAAATAGGAAAAAGAATAAAGATTGCCACGATCATGGCCAACACCATGCAAACAGGTAAAGTGCACGTGTTTGTGACACGAGTTTAACTAGAAAGCATCTGAAAATGCAAAGCCCATCTGCGTCTGCTTTGTGTTCAGACTTATTCTTAATATATGCTAAACATGAAGAAAACAGCTGAAAGACTCGAATGACACTCGATAGAGAGCATACCTCCGCCAGGCTGCACAGTTTATCCCACTGATAGGCCGGATCTGGATTCGGACCTGAAACGAAATATAAAATTGGCTTGTTCTTGTCACCAAACCAACTCATCCGCCAAATTTTGTCATAAGCTCTTCACAACCTTTTCAAATATCATGCTACATATCGTTTTTGTTCCTATCTCTCAATGGTGAAGAATCATTGGGAAAGTTTAAAAAACTCTCGTATCTGGATCTGTACTCGGATCTTCACCAACATATCATCATTTCATCCTTTTCACATACCCAACGTCTCCACCATATTTTGGCTGTATCCGTCCACAACTCTTTGAGATATCCTGTTCACAGACAGACAGACAAGGGTGAAAATATAACCTCTGCCCACCTTCAGTGGCAGAGGTAAGAAAACAAAAAAACAATTGACAGTTTTAGGTTACCTTGACCTTTTGGACCTCTAAAGCTATAGGTTTCATTGACCCAATGTCCAAACCCTCCTCAAATTTCAAGTCAATCGGACGAAAATGGATGATTTTATACAATATTGACCTTTGACCTTTTGATCTTAAAAAAAAAACCCATCAGCTTCCAGCTTTTGATTGGTGAACCAATTCAGTGACCCAATATGCAAATTTAAAAAAATTCAGGTCAATCGGATGGAAATTGACGATTTAATGTGACGCTGACCTTTGATATTTTGACCAGATTATTAATTTGTCTTCTCCAGATTCTCATAATAGAGCTTTGTTGAAAATTTGATGACAAAACTCAAATGGTTAAAAAAGTTATGGCCTGGACAGACACACAAAAGTAATTGCAAAACCCAGTATCCCATTGTGCAGGAGATGTCCTGATCGTCCCAAATTGTCAAAAACATTTGACATTGACTTTCTTGACTTTGACATTGAATTGACTCTTCGCCATTGACTTTCTCTTTGCTTTCTTTCTCTTTGCTTTCTTTCTCTTTGCTTTCTTTCTCTTCCCTCCACCTCCCCCCCCCCCCCCCCCCCAGCACTCGTTACAGCGTCTGAGGAGGTCAGAGGTCGATGTGGGCTGCGTCATCGCAAAGCACTGATGGTCGGAGACTCGTTGGAGTTTTTCTCTCTGCAGCTCATCTCCGATCCTTCCACGTATGTCGATAATGGTTTTATGCTTTCTGTCGATTTATCTGTTGCTCTGTTGTATCTGTTGGTCTGTTGTTGTTGTTGGTGTTGTTGTTGTTGTTGTTGGTTGGTTGGTTTCTGCATCTGTTGGTTTGTTGGATGATGATGTATTTTGATGTATCTGTCAGGTTTTTATGTCAATAATGGTCGATAATGGTTATGATTTAGACTGGACAACCCTCCCATCCACTTTCACAACAATCCTCTCCAAGAAGTTCTGTCATTCAAGCTTTTGGGTCTCACTATCTGCCATGATCTTTCCTGGGAAAACCACATTTCCAAGCTGGCCTCCAAAGCCAGCCGCCGACTGGGCATCCTTCGTCGTGCGAAGTCCTTCCTTGGCGCACCTGAGCTCCTCACCACATACAAGGCTTTTATCCGCAGCTCAATGGAATACTGCTCTCCCCTCTGTGCTGGTGCTCCTGCCTCACACCAAGCTCGGCTTCACGCTGTAGAAACCAAAGTTTTCAGAATCATTGGAATCTGCCGCGATGAAGCTAACTCCGAGGGCCTTTCACTCACTCACCCCAGGCAGGTTGGTGGTCTTTCTGTCTTCTACCGACTCCTCTCCGGCCTTGCCCCCCCAGCTCTCTCTGGGCTCTGTCCCCCAAATATTCCTACAGGTCACACAAGATCTGCCAGCAACCCTCTTCTGGTTAAACTGCCAAAATCAAGACTCTCTGCTCACCTTCACTCCTTCATTCCTCTTTTCTCCCGCCTCTGGAACAAACTCTGGAACAAAGAGAGTGAGACTCTTCAATCCCACTCCTCCCTCCAGGTCTTTAAAACAGCTGTTCACCTCCATCTCTTATCTTCCCCTATCCAAAACCTTGATCTTTTCTACCCCCGTTAATTCACCCCAGATCCACTTTTTTGAAATACCGACTTCTTTCCTGGAAGTCCTTGGTGTCCTTGTGTTTTATACCTCTCCCACCTTCCCCCACCCCTCTACCCATGCCTCCTCCCCCCCAGCCCTCTCCGTCCCACAGATCTCCCGATGTCCCTGCTCTCCATCTTTTCTCCCGCTCCCTTTATCATATTATGTTTTATGTGTCAGTTTGTCTTTTTGTGATCAATGTTAGCTCTTACTCGAGCCTCGATCTTGTATACAAAAAAGAAAAGGAAAAAAAAAAGAAGCTTCTCGACGCGGCATCCTACGAGATGCTGGTCTCTGTGAAGGCCATTGTCTGTCTGCGTCTGAGGACAAACTAAGCAAAGGATCTTGTTCACTAAAAGTTGATGAGCGTATTTTTCTCAGTCATGGAAAATGAGGAGCGGTAGACGTTTTGAGTGTTAGCCCGTCGTTTGTGTGGAGAAGCTTTGTGATGTTATCATGATCCTCGCCAGAGGAGAGCGTATTGCATTTGGGTCTGTTTTTTGTTTGCACAAAATGTGAGTATGTGCATTAATTACATTAGAACCTTTAGAACCCAAAGATCCTTTGAGCCCCATTACAACCCTAAAACCCTTTACATCCCAGAACACCCAAAATATCCCGAAGATCCTTAAGACTCTTAACCCAGAGGACCCTTTAAAACACTGAAGACCCACAAGACCCCGAAGATCCAAAGGACCCAAAAGACCCTTAAAGACCCAGAGTTCTAAAAGACCCCGAGGATCCATAAGACCCTGAGAACTCAAAAGACACAAAAAACCCCAAGGACCAAAAGGACAAAACCACACACATCATGGCGAGGGTCTGCAATCTCTGATTACAGTTTCTTGTTTGTTTGTTTGTCCGCACAAAACGTGAGTATGTGTATTAATTACATTAGACCCTTTAGAACCCCAAGACCCCTTACGACCTCTAAGACCCTTACAACCCTTGAAACAGACCCATTAAGGCCACAAAGACCCAAACACCATGAAGACCCACAAAGACCCTTAAAACTCTTATGACCCCTAAGACACTATAAAGCACCGTTTAGAGGCCATTTTTCCCCGCAAAGCGGGGGTTGGCCTTTTCGGGGACCGTGGTTGTTGTTGTTTTTTGGTCCCCTTTTTGAAGCAATGTTTTACGGCCGGATGCCCTTCCTGACGCCAACCCTTTTTGTCGCCTTTTTACGACAAGCAGGGAATTACCAGTGAACTGGTACTCAATTAGCCGACCTCGGAAGGATGACAGGCTGAGTCAACCCCCCTGGCATTAATTCAGCGATCGACCGGGATTCGAACCCAGGATCCTAGGATCCTAAGCTGGCACCCTCGCCGCTAGCCCAACACCAGGGACTCCCTAAGACACTATAAGACACCTAAAACACTTTAGAGCCTTTAAAACCATTAGACCCTTTTGTTAAAGTTGTGCCCGGAACCATCTTGCACACTCCGTGTCAGGATTGCTGGTCTTACTTTCTGTCTCACTCAAACTACAAACATCATACACTTTTCTTCCACATTTTCACTCCTCACCTTTACATTCTCTCTTTTTTTACTTCCTCAAAAACTATTACACTATTCTCTCTTTCTTCGCTTTTCTATCATTGCAGCTCTTTTATTTAAGGTCTGGCCTCGATGAGGACTATATAGTCTGTGACTGGACCCTTCAACATTAAAAGACACTTTCAAACTGTAAGACCCTTTAGAACCCTAAAATCCTTTAAGACACAAAATACCCCAAAGACCCTGAAGATTCTTATAGACCCAGAGGAACCAAAAGACTTTTGAGGACACAAAAGACCCTTGATGACCCAAAAGATCCCAAAGACCCAAAAGACCAAGAAGACCTAAAATAACCCGAAGACCCAAAATATCCAGAGGACCCAAAGCACAAAACCACACACAACCTGGTAAGGGTCTGGCACACACATCCTGGTGAGGGTCTGGCACACACATCCTGGTGAGGGTCTGGCACACTCATCCTGGTGAGGGTCTGGCACACATATCCTGGTGAGGGTCTGGCACACATATCCTGGTGAGGGTCTGGCACACACATCCTGGTGAGGGTCTGGCACACACATCCTGGTGAGGGTCTGGCACACTCATCCTGGTGAGGGTCTGGCACACATATCCTGGTGAGGGTCTGGCACACACATCCTGGTGAGGGTCTGGCACACACATCCTGCTGAGGGTCTGGAATATCTGATTGCTCTTTGTTGTTGTTGTTGTTGTTGTTGTTGTTGTTTTTGTTTTTGTCCCTCCGAAGGGTTAATGTGAGAAACCTCAGCTGCACCTCGATTCCCACAGTTATGAAATGTATCACCTTTTGGTTGTTGACATGGCATAACTTGTCAACTAAAAATGATTGTAAGGATTTCATTGCAGGATTGAGATATGTGATTTGAAGCGTATTTGTAGAACTAATCATTAACGAGTTCCACAGACTTATCCAATTCCTTGCCTTTATTAGGCCGCAACGACCCGGTGAACCTCAGCCCTGGTCCCTACAGCCACCCACGGCTCCTGTATACCAGTCCAGCCTCCGCAACCGCAAGTCCATGAGTGTTGACTTGGGTCAGCCCTGCCCGGTCACCAACAAAAAGCTGTTTGGTAAGTTGAAAAGATACCTGAGATTTGAGGTAACATTTGGAGAAATTGGAAGATTATTGTAAAGTGTTAAATCTGAATAACGAATCACTGAAGGATGGATTTAAATAAACAAAAACAAAATAAATACCTTGTGGTTATCCCACCCAAAGTTCAATGGCCTTCAATCTGTTTGGGATTTACTACAAACTCATTTTTGACACTCTTACAGTTTTTATTTGTTTCTCGAAGAGATTAACTTATAAAATGGGTCGTGATGTCCGGATGTCTGTCCGTCCGTCTGTCCGTCCGTATTCGGATCATGGGGATTCCCGGGGGCTTATTCCCTGAAACTTTGGACCCCCTACGCATCCCTTATTTACCAACCGATTGCTCTGAAACCTGACACAGCCCTTCTACTCGATGACCCAGAGGATCGCTTAGTCTTAGGTCTTTCGAAATCAGATCGCGAGGGGGGGAGGGGGGAGGTGGGCGGGGGGGGGGGGGGGGTGCCCCCAAATCGCGTCAGCCCACTCGGGGATATTTATTAAGTGTATATGTGCGTGTGTGGAACGGGGTGGGTTTGGAGGGGAAGGGGAATCTCTATGATGGAAGAAAGGTATGTTGTATGTACATTATCCTTCAACAATGTACAGATGTAATATGCATGTATGTATATGTATATATGTATGACAATGCACAGATGCTTCAACAATGACGCCACCTTCCTCACCACAATCACCGGGGAATTTCCTAAGGAGGAATTTCCTCCTCCACATGGATGCCAACCTATGGTTGTTTGCCCATGATCTATCCTTTTAAATGTTGAACGTCAAGCAAAGAAGCAGCGCATACCATTTTTGAAGTCTTAAAGTTCGAACCACCGACGTCCCAGGCTCAGAGTGGACGGCCTAACCGTCTTGTAGAAATGTGGCATCGTTGGATGAAATTCATGGATTTAATGTGACCTAACGGCTTATATTTCTACCATTAGAGCTGAACTGCATTCTGCATTTTTCGCCGCCATAGTTGGGCACCATAATTCTTTCGGAAACTTTCTTGAAACCTGCGTGGCCAGCTTTCCATGGAAATATGGCTGTGAGCACACGTATCGCCCTCGGTGGATCGTTTATCCACTTAGTTCTGGTTGCATGCTGCTGCTGCCACAGGGACACGGAAGAGTTTTGACCACTTACTCGGTGATGTGCGCACCACAAGGCGTCCAGAGGGGGAGGCCGCTATTACTACACCACCAAAGATGCGCAAAGTTGGGGAAACAGGTACACCTCATGACGCCACTGACTGTCAACGTTTCATTCTGTTAGTTTGAACTTTTAAAGGGCGACAAAATCTGCAATCAAACTGAATAACCGGAAATGCCTAAGAAACCGTGATGCATGAAGGCAATAGGTGACGTCATTTCTCACCACCTTCCACGAGTATCCACTTTCCATTGCTTTGCTGCTGCTGCTGCTGCTCTTGTAGACCATCGTACATTACCATCCGACTTCTTTCATTCCTCCTTGTATCTGAATCTGTTTTTTCCTAATCCACATTGTCCCAAATAGTACACCCACTCTCTACGGGAGTGGCAGGAAGGGTCATGCTATTATTTTCTCTGGGGTATATAGATTACAGTAGATCGACTCCGACCTCAAGAACTCGGACCTTGTGGAGGGGAGATATTATTAGTAATTTTGTTTTTTAATATCTTTAATATTTTGCTATTACCATTAGCGTTATTACCGTCGCCAGAGGAGAGTGTATTGCATTTGAATCCGTTTGTCAGTCTGTCTGTTTGTCTGCACAGAATCTATATAATAATAGCGTAAGGACTCGACTTTGTTATCCCTTTTACGCCGCACCCAGTGACCCGATGCCCACGGCACTAATGGATTTATGATCTACGAACCGCGCTCTTTGTTTATCACGTACAGCCATACTCGAAAAATCTGAATTAGCCGACGTTGGGGCCCAAAAGCATCCGATTAACTGCCGATACGACGCCATCTTACGACGCCATCGTATTGGCGTCTGCTGGGCGAAGGCGAAGCAAGCCGTCCGCTGATTGGACAGGTGAAGGCGAAAGCAAGCCGTCCACTGAGTGGACAATCCAGAGCATGCATTTGTGCCGGTGTCGGCGATCGTTGTTCATATACGCACTCTTCATTCTCATCTTTCTTCCTAACTCTTACTCGGACAAGCAAATCCCCTATGCCATCCATAATGGTACACTCTATCCATACACCACATCCTCCCTTCCGTGGATGTTCCACGGGTTTCGGCTCGTCTATATAATAATAGCGTAAGGACTCAACCTTTTTATCCCTTTTACGCCGCACCCAGTGACCCGATGCCCACGGCACCAATGGATTTACGATCTACGAACCGCACTCTTTGTTTATCACGTACAGCCATACTCGAAAAATCTGAATTAGTCGACTTTGGGGCCCAAAAGCATCCGATTAACTGCCGATACGACGCCATCGTATTGGCGTCTGCTGGGTGAAGGCGAAGCAAGCCGTCCGCTGATTGGACAGTCGAAGGCGAAAGCAAGCCGTCCACTGAGTGGACAATCCAGAGCATGCATTTGTGCCGATGTCGTCGATCGCGGTGTATGCTAACCTCATCAAATAATGTCAACCTCTGATACTGCGTTCATTGTATTATATTCCTACTGCTCTGCCTTGACATTGACGCTTACCAATGCGCCAGTATGGGGCTAATTCCAGTCGGTTTACTAATCCGTTCACTTTTTTAAAGTCTTTGGTTCTACTGCTGTTCCTTTCCATTGACAAATACCACTGCGCCAGTGTGGCCAGAGTGGTGCTATGCCGATTCCTATTACGAATCCATTCATTTTTCAAAAGTATATCGTAGCGTTGTCATTTAAGTAGATTGCAATAAATACGTTGTTCATATACGCACTCTTCATTCTCATCTTTCTTCCTAACTCTTACTCGGACAAGCAAATCCCCTATGCCATCCATAATGGTACACTCTATCCATACACCACATCCTCCCTTCCGTGGATGTTCCACGGGTTTCGGCTAGTAAATATGATTTCCTCTGCAACCGTTGGTCTGATTGACAGGAAATTTTCACCATAGGTGCACTTCCACCAGTATAATTTTATGACAATGATGACATCATAGGTCACGTGGTACGGGCGCCATCTTGGAAAAACCGAAAAACCTTTCACCTCCATATCTCCAAAATCGCTACATAGAAAAAATTGAGACATGGCTCATTGTAAATAACTCTCCATGGGGAATGAATGAATGAATGAATGATCGTTTTAAGGCCATTTTCCCCGCTAGAGCAGGGGTTAGCCTTGCGGGCCCCATGACAATCATGGTTCCCTGTTTTGAGGCAATGTTTTTATGGCCGGATGCCCTTCCTGACGCCAACCCTTGGTCGCCTCCTACGATGCGCAGGGATACGGTGTACCTATTCTAAACCTGGGTACACACGGGGATCATTCATCCCAGCAAGCTGGTACTCAAATTGCCGACCTCGGAAGGATGACAGGCTGAGTCAACCCCCCTGGTGTTAATTTAGCGATCGACCGGGATTCGAACTCAGGATCCTAGGATACCAAGCCAGCAACCTAACCGCTAAGCCAACACCAGGCTAATATATTAATACTAGCCGAAACCCGTGGAACATCCACGGAAGGGAGGATGTGGTGTATGGATAGAGTGTACCATTATGGATGGCATAGGGGATTTGCTTGTCCGAGTAAGAGTTAGGAAGAAAGATGAGAATGAAGAGTGCGTATATGAACAACGTATTTATTGAAATCTACTTAAATGACAACGCTACGATATACTTTTGAAAAATGAATGGATTCGTAATAGGAATCGGCATAGCACCACTCTGGCCACACTGGCGCAGTGGTATGTGTCAATGGAAAGGAACAGCAGTAGAACCATAGACTTTAAAAAATTGAACGGATTAGTAAATCGACTGGAATTAGCCCCATACTGGCGCATTGGTAAGCGTCAATGTCAAGGCAGAGCAGTAGGAATATAATGCAATGAACGCAGTATCAGAGGTTGACATTTTATGATGAGGTTAGCGTACACCGCGATCGACGACACCGGCACAAATGCATGCTCTGGATTGTCCACTCGGTGGACGGCTTGCTTTCGCCTTCGCCTGTCCAATCAGCGGACGGCTTGCTTCGCCTTCACCCAGCAGACACCAATACGATGGCGTCGTATCGGCAGTTAATCGGATGCTTTTGGGCCCCAAAGTCGACTAATTCAGATTTTTCGAGTA
Organism: Myxine glutinosa; assembly: GCF_964187855.1. Classification (NCBI taxonomy): domain Eukaryota; kingdom Metazoa; phylum Chordata; class Myxini; order Myxiniformes; family Myxinidae; genus Myxine; species Myxine glutinosa. The sequence goes on from NC_136268.1 coordinate 33,115,061, forward strand.
TGGCTGTACGTGATAAACAAAGAGCGCGGTTGGAAGAAATTATGGTAAACCCACCTGATGAGGTTAGCGTACACCGCGATCGACGACACCGGCACAAATGCATGCTCAGGATTGTCCACTCAGTGGACGGCTTGCTGTCGCCTTCGACTGTCCAATCAGCGGACGGCTTGCTTCGCCTTCACCCAACAGACGCCAATAAGATGGCGTCATATCGGCAGTTAATCGGATGCTTTTGGGCCCCAACGTCGGCTAATTCAGATTTTTCGAGTATGGCTGTACGTGATAAACAAAGAGCGCGGCTCGTAGATCGTAAATCCATTAGTGCCGTGGGCATCGGGTCCCTGGGTGCGGCGTAAAAGGGATAACAAAGTCGAGTCCTTACGCTATTATTATATAGATACCAGGGAATATCATACCAGGGAATCATACCAGGTAAAATATCAACACCAGGGAATATCATATGTTAATGATGTCCTGGGTGCCTCCATTATGACGTCATAATTAGACAAGTACAAAACTTCATCCGTTCAAGATGAAATATCTTGAGCGTCATCTTGGGACAAATTGGTAGAGAAAAATAATAATAATAATGACATCATCGGTCATGTGGTTTGGCCGCCATATTTGTTTTAACACAAAAAGTCTTTAAAACCACTAAAAACACGTCCTGGCGAGGGTCTGCAATCTCTGATTGCTCTTTCTTGTTACTTTTTTTATTAGAAGCTGCTTTGGAAAAACGCCACAATTAGCTAACTTAACATGGATATACACCTTGACACAGATAACGACCAAAGCACGAAACCCCCTTGTGGAGGTGGGTAAATGACGTTGCTCCAACCTCCATCATGTGACCCTTAGTCCTCCTGTTATGTTTGGTTGAGATTGGATAAGTAACGACAAAATGTATCGCAGTCAAAATACAGACAGACACAAAATTGCGTGTTTTCGTATGATTGTTTTCGATTTTTATTCCCCCCCCCCCCCCCCTTCAGACATACAATGCCAAACAGGACAGGCACACTTGCGGAAGGTGTCTGCTGCTGACACGAGTGTGCTGTTTGACGAACAGACCCTACCAAACGCGAGGACGCAAGCCTTGCTGCTCACCGTGCTGGTAAAAGGAGTACTACTTGTTGCTCCTCACTGTCCATCTGGAGTGTCACATGTGGTTTAAATATTGACGGTAAACCAGTCGTATCAAATGGAGATGTTGACCATCCGACGTCAACTTCATTTTGTTGTCTTCATACACATGTGTTCCTTTTAAACGAATCTTGTATATGTGGTTCGACTCGGATGGCAGGATGGCCTAGACGTACGTGCACTCGCCTGAGTCGTTGAACCTGGGTTCAAATGTCAGCCCAACTATAAAACTGCCATCCTGGTGTTTTGCATACAGGGCGATTTATCGAAGCTTGTGCCTTCCCTAGGATGTAAGTTATTAAACGGGATGTCTCATCTACCGGCTTTTGTTGGTGGATGATCGAGATCCCACGATGTCCTTCACAAAGACTAGGGGAGTGTAGCCGGCATTCTGAAGAAATTACAATTTCCCATCACCGTCAGTTAAAGGCCAGGCCTGGCCGGCTGGTGATTTTTCAAGTATATTGGTTGGTCTTGGGCGTTATTCTGTCTGTTTGTCTGTCAATCGTCTCCAAGTCACAATTTTAAACCGACCTTCACAAAATTTCACCAGATGGTAGAGTTTGTCATAAGGAAGAAGCCTATTGATTTTGAGGTCAAAGGTCATCCTGAGGTCAGATTTCTAAAATTGTCATTTTTCATCCGATTGACTTGAAAATTTAACAGCATTTGCATATTGGGTCCTAAATTGGGAAACCAACTATTTTTGAGGTCAAAAGGTCAAAGGTCAACTCAAGATCAAACTTCCAAAATCATCAATTTTCATCTGTAAAATCAATTTTCATCAGATTGACTTGAAAGATTAAACAGCAATTACATAGTGCATCACTAAATTGGGAACCCAATTATTTTTGAGGTCAAAGGTCAACTCAAGGTCAAACTTCTAATATCAATTTTCATCTGAAAAAGGGGAGGGTCTGGAATTTGCAAGTATTATGCTCCGCATGACGTCTTCTTGTTTGTTTATTCATTTTCATGTGACCGAGTTAACCAATCATAAATCTCCATTTGCGAGTCTCTGAGGCACATTGGAGTTACCTGCCAACTGTCTTCATTTATCCAGAAAAAACATCTCACAATTTACCATTCAGATATAATTGATTAAGCCATCCATCCTCCACATATGGCATCGGTGTGCGTAACTGATACACAGCATCAATTCATATTATTCGGAAAAGAATGGTCACGTCAGCTTGGTGTTCCCGCCGAGTTCAGGAGAGTTAGCACATCTGGAATGTTTTCCGTGCATGCCAAAACTAAGCCAATATTATCTATTTGTCGTGTTAGTCTCGCTCGTCCCCGAAGGGATGGGAGAGGCTGTTATAAATTGTATATCTGTGAGTGTTGGAGTCCACATGTAGATCTAATTTACTTATAGATGAATCACTCTCAGATCTACTGTTATCTACATATCCTGGTGAGACTTTGCCTTGTTAAATGCTCCTTATTGTTTAGATTTGTCTTCATTGTGATGAATGTTAAATTCATCACCATTAAATTAAATGCACACCCCCCTCCCCATGTCCTTAGGCTACTTTGGTAAAGTACACGCCTGATGAATTGGAACAGAAAATCCTGTACGAATACTTGGCTGAAGCTAGCCGGGTCTTCTCAAGAGTCTTTCCCGTTGTGTGAGTGTTTCTTTATTTTTCCATCTTTTCCCCCCTCATTTATTGCTGATATTTTTCCCTCACAAACTCCAGAATATTGTACAACTTGTTTCAATGTCCCTTCCTCCTCCCTTCAGACACAACCTCCTCGATGGAAAGCTCATTACTTTGCTGGCGCTCTGTCCAGATCCCGTGCTTTTGAGTCCTATTCACAATATCCTCCAGAGTGTTGTCTGCCATGATGATACCGCACCTCCATATACACCCTCCTTCCTGCAAAGTGAGTTACCTTCACTCTACTCTCATCTATCACAGGACAAGAGACCAACATTAAACCTCTTTTGGCATTCCATACACATTTTCCTTTTTTTATTATCCCCTAGGTTTTGGCTTTGGGGGTCTCTGGAGAATAGCTGGTCCTTTTTCCAAGGCAAGTGACCTCAAATCCTCAATCACGCCTAAAATGGAAAACTTGTTCAATGATAAATGCACTTATCAAGAGACTATACTGTACCTGTGATTTAGCTTTTCCCCAATCTCTTTATTCACTTGAAGTACCTTGAGTCAAGATTGTTCCTTCCCTGAAGATAAATTGAACCCCAGAGAGGTCATTGGACCACACCTCAGCCACTACAAATATGATGACTTTCAAAATAGTAAACCTATACTTTTTACCTCCACCACCGAAGGTGGATGGAGGTTGTGTTTTCACCTCCTGTCTGTTTGCGAACAGGATACCTCAAAAGGTTGTGGACGGATTCGGACGAAATTTGGTGGAGAGGTTGGGTGTGTGACCAGGACGAAATGTTTCGATTTTGGTGGAATATCCGGATCCAGATCTGCATCCAATATTTTTAAAGTGATTGTTCACCATTGAGTGATTGGGCTAAAACCAAAATATAGCACAATATCTCAAAAAGCTGTAGACGGATTCGGACGAAATTTGGTGGACAGGTTGGGTGTGTGACCAGGACGAATCGCTTCGATTTTGGTGAAGATCCGAATCCGGATCCGAGATTTTAAATTTTCCAAGTGATTCTTTACCATTGAGAGATAAGGCCAAAAACGATAAATAACATTATATTTCAAAACGTTGGGATGACTTGTGACAAAACTACGTGGATGAGTTGGTCAGGTGACAAGAACAAGACGATTGGATTTTGGTTCAGGTCTGAATCCAGATCCGGCCTATCATTGGGATACAAACAACACAACAACATGCATTTTAAAAGGCCATTTTCCCTGCTAGAGCGGGGGTTAGCCTTGCGGTCCCCATGACAATCTTCTCCATTTTGCCCTATTTTCTGCATCTCTCCTTGTTAACCCCCTTGCCCGCATTTCTTCTTCCACCATCTTTAGCCAAGTCTTTCTCGGTCTTCCCCGTCTTCTACTTCCTTCTACATTCATTTCCATCACTCTTCTCAACCAGTCAACCAGTCCAGTCCAACCAGTCACTTTCATCCTTCCTCAACACATGACCAAACCATCTCAACCTGTTCCTCTTCACAGCATCAATCACAGGCTCTATTCCCATCATCTTTCGCAATTCATCATTTGTCTTCCTCTCTCTCAACGATACTCCGCACATCCGTCGAACCATTCGCATTTCCACCCTTTCCAACCTTCGTTGCTGCTCTACGTTCATTACCCATGTCTCGCTCCCATAAATCATAACACTTCTCACACATGCAGCATACACCTTTCCCTTCAGCTTCAACGACACTCCCCTCATCATCAGCACGCCACTCAATTCCCGAAACTTCTTCCATGCACATCTCACTCGAGCAACCGTTGCCGAGTCTGATCCACCTTCTCCATTCAGCATGTCTCCGAGGTAGCAAAATGTTTTCACACCTTCCAGCTTCACACCGTCTCCAAGATCCAACTCAACATTTCCTCCATCTGCAGCTCCCTCTGTGCACACCTTACATTTGAATGTAGCTGCCACACTGGTTAATGACCCTCTCGGACCACTACATTTTTGATGAACCCACTCAGCACACATTGTACACTGAATGGAGTTCACTCCGACACCCTTCCTACACACAGCACAGGGCCACTTCCCAGTTCTTTCCACCTCACCACATGCTTTACCACTTGCCATCACCTTCGTCTTTCCGATATTCACCTTCAGACCTTTTGTCTCCATACATTCCTTCCACGTGTTCATCTTTTCCTTCAGTCCATCCATACTTTCCGCAATCAACACCAGATCATCTGCATACAACAACTCCCACGGTAAACCCTCCTTTACGTTCTGAGCCAGCACCTCCATCACAGCTACAAATAGTAGTGGACTTAGTACCGACCCTTGATGCACTCCCACCTTCACCTCAAACTCACCACGGTTACCGTCCTTCGTCCTTACAGCTGTGCGCGCTCTTTTGTACATTGCCATCACTACTCTGATCAACCATTCCTCCACTCCTAACTTCCTCAATGCCCATGTCAATACTTTGCGTGGAACCCGATTGAATGCTTTCTCCAGATCAACAAACCCAAGAAACAACTTCTTCCTCTTCTCCATGTACTTCTCCTGCAACTGCCTCACAATGAAAAGCGTGTCTGTCGTTCGTCTTCCTGGCATAAATCCAAACTGCATTTCGTCGATCTTCACTTTCTTCCTTATCCTCCTCTCCAACACCCTTTCCAATACCTTCATTCCATGCTCCAATAACTTTATCGCTCGGTACGAGCCACACTCCAGAGGGTCACCTTTCCCCTTGTATAGAGGGACGAGGGTACTCAGTTCCCAATCCACTGGAATGCGGCCTTCTTTCACCACCAGATTACAGATCTCTGTCATTCTCTTCACACCCCAACTTCCTGCTGCCTTCAACATATCTCCCACAACTCCCGTCGGCCCTCCCGCTTTTCTACCCTTCATTGCTTCATTGCTTCATTTTATCCCTGGTGTTGGGCTAGCGGCTAGGGTGCCGGCTTAGGATCCTAGGATCCTGGGTTCGAATCTCGGTCGATCGCCGAATTAACGCCAGGGGGGTTGACTCAGCCTGTCATCCTCCCGAGGTCGGCTAATTGAGTACCAGTTCACTGGTAATTCCCTGTTTGTCGTTGAAGGCGGCAAAAAGGGTTGGCGTCAGGAAGGGCATCCGGCCGTAAAACATTGCTTCAAAAAGGGGACCAAAAAACAACAACTACCACGGTCCCCGAAAAGGCCAACCCCCGCTTTGCGGGGAAAAATGGCCTCTAAACGGTGGTTTGGTTTTTTATTGCTTTTATCGCTTCCTCAACTTCCTTCTCAGTTATCTTCTCTGCCGGTCCGAAAACTGGGTTACTCTCTATGTTGCCATCCCATTCATTCTCTGTATTCAACAGCATTTCCATATATCTCTTCCATCTTCCTTTAATTCCATCTGGGTCGACAACGATTTGTCCCACTTCATCCTTCAAGCAGCTCACCCCCATCACATCACACCTCTCTTTCGCTATCTGCTATGCAATCCTGAATACCGCTCTCTGACCCTCTTCCGAATCCAAGCGTTCTCCGAACATTTTCCTACATGCCTCCTGCGCCTTTGCTACCTCTTTCTTTGCAGCCTTCTTGGCTGCCTTATAACTTTCATGCTCTGCTGTTTCTGCCCCCGTACCCTTCGCCTTCTGCCACTCCTTGAACTTCTTCCTCTTCTCGTCAATCCTCTTTCCAACTTCATCATCCCACCACCATGTTTCCGAGTGCCTCGGTGGTCCTTTTGTCCATCCTATCATTTGTCCCATTTGTCCCATCATCCTATTTGTCCATCCTCGGCCTATCATTGGGATACAAAATGTAAACTGTTTAGCCTGGTGGAGGTATGCGCTCTACCGAGTGCCATTCCAGTTCAACTTGCTTCAATCCCCAAGCAATGAACAGATATTTTGTATTTCAGGCTATCCCCGTGGAATGTAGAAATTTTCTTCTTTTTATATAATATGCTCGCCACGTCTGTCCGGCTGCCACGTCAAATATTGAGATTGTGAATTCAACGTTGTTTCATCGTTATTTAATTTTAACGTTGTATTTATGCATCACGAAGAAGAAGATTATTTTAGGATAATTTATTGATACAATTAGGCCATTCACAATCACTTGAGAGTGGCAATCCCACAGGACATATCTCTTGAGATTGTGAATTTGGGGACTTTGAGAGAAGGGTGAAAGGAGAAGTTGAGCAGGTGGGAAAGGAGGTTATGAGGAGGAGAATGAGCAAGATGAAGCACGATAAGAACTCGTGGAAAAGCTTTGTAATGTCTAGGGGACTTAGAGACCTATTGAACATTATTCAGAACATAAGGGGATGATATTAAATGACGTTGTCCTGGACCACAGCAGTCCCAGATTACAGACTACACTGAACTCATCGTCAAGTTCCTGGAGTCTTTGATCGCAACATATCTGCCGAGCGGAGATGGTGAAGAGGAAGGGCTCCTCGAGGCCCCGGTTCCTTCCCTCTCTCCTCACACACATCCTCATCCGGTTACCAGAGCATCGACTCTTTCTCCAGTTCCATCTCATCTCTCAACCTCTCTCTCCTCACTGTCACCCACACAAGTACCAGCCGGTAGGTCTTAATGTGTTCTGTTCTACTCCAGTTGTTGTTGAGATTCGATGTCTGTTGAGAGCCCATTCCCTGCTACTCTATGCAAGTCTGGGAAGTTCTCGGAATGACTCCCAGCTGGGGAAAAAATATTTTTATTCCTTCTTTTTTTTTTATACATTCAATCGTTCCCATTTGCTATCATACGCTAGCCCTGAACTTCAATATTATTTATCTAAAAAGGAAACCTGCAATTTCAAATGTCTTTGTTCTGAAAACCTTTTTGTTTGTCCCAACCAGAACCCAGCAGTCCTACTGGTGCTGCGGGGGCAGTCGGGGGTGAACACACAAGCCAACACTCCTTGTCTAAACCCATACAAAAGCAGCGAAGCACGGAAAGCATACGACGACACGACTGCAAGAAGGGAAGTTGATTTGGGTGAGATCGACTTGCAGGCCCTCCTGCTCACCACTGGCTTGGCCTTACCACTCCTAGGTTGTTGTTTGGACATTTGGATTTAGTGATCTGGTTTCACCATACACCTCCTGTGACACTCCATGTGCTTCGTCTTGCACCCACTTCCTCCGAATCTCTATTTATGGGGATTATTAACAAATGGCTTTCTATAAAGCTAATATTGGCAGCTGCTTGACCTGACAGTTAATGGCCACATTGTACCCATCCCATTTACCTCCTCCCCGACTTCTCCATGATCATGATGACGACTTCCATTTTATGAACACAAACTCCCCCGCCCCCCATGTGCCATGACAATTTGGAAAGCTTCGCATTCAAAATGAGAATTGTGCATTGTAAATAGTTGGTAAGAGGACGCTGTGTACTTAAACCGCAGTACTGTAAATAACCATTACGTGCTCTTCAATCGACATCATAATCCTCATAACCCATTGTACTGCAATGTTCAGAACTCTTCCTATACATACTGCCTATAAATATATAAATATATAAATATATAATTCTCTTGTTCGATCCTTCTCCCTTCCACCTTATACCCCCTTCGGGTTTTTAAACGCTTGTCGGTGCCAACGCTACTGTGGTCTTGGTGCCCGTTCTCCGGTACAAACCCCATCTTATCACCCTGTTAGACTCTCACCCCCTTGATCTACCATTATTTCCTCATTCCTCATAGAATGCTATCAGCCATCCTCTTATCTTCTTTTTTTAATTTTTTTGCTTTAGTCTCCTCTTTGCCTCTTTCATTATACATCTTGGTCTCGTCGTCGTTTATATTCAAGTTATTTTTGTTTCCCTGTCATTCTTCTTATGAGCCATGTTCCCTGGTAGTGTATTTTTATCTAGTAAACGGTCTCTTCCCAAACCTTTGGTCCTCAAACTCTCATGTTGTTTAATTTCCTTCACTTAATTGTGATGAGAAAAGGATCGAGTGAAGCTTATCAACTGCAAACTGGTCAAGAGAAGAGGGGCTACACCTCTGAGCATGCTCTTAGTTAATTGTGTGGGTAAGAGGGAAAGGTGGATGACAGAAAGGGAAAGTCTATGTTGCGTTGGGAAAGGTGCTCCATGACATGCAGTTAGGTTTTGGATATTTAAAAAAATCCCCATCTTTTGAAAAGAGTAGGCCATTGTGTACTGGCATTATGTCTAAAGGTTTTCCATTTGCTTTATCAGACCACTTGGGAATATGTTGCGTTGGGGGCTGTCTGTTTCATGCATTGGGAATGGGAGGGGGGGGGGGGGGTAAAACAAAAGAGGATAAGCGTCGAGCATTAAGATTTTGCGGAGCGTGGCAAGAGGGAAGAAGAAAGGAAAGTAGTTGGCCCGAGTTCATACCGCCGACCTCCCAGCCTCAGACACCATCATGGGAACTTAGATGTCCACCAGCTATTACAGATGAGACGGATGGCTTGACGTCGATCCGAGAGACGGCATCCCGTGTGATGCAGCGTCATAACTGAAGCATCGATCAGAGTTTATATTTGAATCGGGAATTGAATCCAGACTAGACAGCACTATATTAAATTAACAACCACTCCACCATCCTGTCTGGACACCTTTGCAGGTACTTTGAGCAAATTCCTCATCGTTAGAAGAGAGCTGTATGTGCGTCTGTGTGTTGCCATCTTTCTCAGAGATGGCTGAATGGATCTTCATCAAACAGTGAGTGCCAGGGAGTGTTTCACACAAAGAAATTTTTTTTTCGAATGTTTGAGGATTTTTTTCCCCTTTTAATCGCTCCATCATGGGTGTATGGAGGTGTTTTAGGCTCCCACAAAAAAATAGACTGGGCAACGCCGGGTACCCCTGTTGGTATCATTTATATATATATATATATATATATATATATATATATATATATATATATATATATATATATATATATATATATATTGTTGCGGTTTTAGAACCCTCACTTTGTAAATAATACTTGTAAATATTCCATTATTAAAAGGTTAAAGGTCGCACCCTTAATTAGTCCACATGCAACACGTAGACCACCATAGGAACTTTAGTTATTTCATTAGTATGTGTTTTAGATAAGGCCGTGTTCCCAATAGTTGAATCTACGTTGCATCAATTAAACTAGGACGTGCCCGTACGTGGGTGCCCGTTCCTTGCCAAAAAAAAAAAAAAAAATGTCTTCGCCCATGCATGCATGGGCGTGCCCATGGGCCCATGGGCGTGCCCGTAAGTGCGTGATGTGACCGTACAATGAATGTATCGTCCCGACGCCGCAGCTCGGATGGCGCTGCAGTTAATCGGGCCTGTATCGGCAGAGTTATTATAAACGTGTACTACAATCGATCGTACCTTACAGCGTCTGCTCGCCACGTTCAGCATCAGTACGTCGTCACTATGACTATCCGTAAGTCCGGAAGTGACGTCCTCATTTGACTGTCCGGAAGGTCGCATATCGCAGTTACGATGAATCGCAAATTAGTTTTAATTAGTTTTAAAACATAGTTTAACGCCAACATAGTTTGCCAACGTGAAATAAATGAATACGCTCTCAAATGTGCCGTCCGAGGCAGAGTCTGTTCGCCACGTTCGGCACAAGTGATAGCTCGCTGCTCTCTGATTGGTTGAATCGTTTTTTGGACATAGCTCGGTAACTACTTCTCCGATTAATATGAAACCTTGAAAAGGCACATCCTCGGGTCCCCAGCAATATACCTGGCAAGTTTCAAGTATATCGGACCCGTGGTTGTCGAGAAACAGCGGTCACAGACAAACAAACACACAGACACACAGAGATTACTGGAATTATAGATAGATAGTAGGCCCTTCCGTTCATTTTGCAGCCGCTCTCTCCAAGCTACGCCATTATGCGCCCCTACAGTCGGGGCTTGTCTCCCCAAATTGTCACGTGGTTTGATTAGCAGCGTTCGCTGCATTGAGCCTTCGTCGCCTTAGTGCTCGCTCCAAACGCCATTGAACATGCGGTCTCAGGCCGAGGAAAAAGGGGGCGGGACACAAGAACGAGGTGTGGCCACGTCAACTCACCATCAAGGGCGGAGCCGGTGAGCCCTCGCCAACCAACCAGGGCTGAGGTGAGCTCACTGGCGGGCGTGGTTTGATGAAGCGCGCATTGATCTGTGAGCGCATTATATAAGCGCATGCGCCAAGCCCTTTGAAGGACTGCGCCACAGACTGCTTATTGTATAGGACTGCGCGGAGAGAGCACGATTACCACGGACTTGGGGACTTGAGGAACTGCGTGAGGGAGCTCGTTTGATACGAACTGCCTTTGATACGAACTGCCCTTTGATACGAACGGCCTTTGATAAGAACATTGATCGGGAGAGAGAGAGCGTTGGCATGAAATACGTATTACGTACGCCGCATCCCAGTTCCCCCGATATCTGTAAGGTCCGCTCACGGTCAACGACAACGATGCGCTGCCGGCCCACCACCACGGCACGAGTCGGGACCGGACGAGGAGCCTGGACATCTGCTTGGACTTTCCTCCCCTACCAGCTACCATCCCGTGTGAGTGTGTCTGTTGTCCTGGGGTCGTTAAGTTAAGACTGTATAGGTAAGCCTGCCCTGTGTCCTGCTTCTTCTTCTTCCTCCTGTATAGTCCTTTCGTTTCCTCTTCTTTTGCTTGTAAATAATTAATAAACCCACTCTTTGTTCTTCCCTTACTCTGGTTTCCTCTTATCCGATCGTCTGTCTTTTCTCGATTGAGTACCTGTGGCACGATTTGGAAACCGCTCAGAATCAGGTGAGTCTTTGTTAACGGCTCGAGTCGCGGCTCGCTTCGCTTGGCGTATCCATTAACGCTGCGGCTCGGGTGGGAGTTATCTCCTTGCTTTATGGCCGGTGGTAGTACTTCGGTACTAAGACTAATTAGGCTTACAACCCAACTTACCAACGGCACTTCCGGTCGTCATAACTTCTAAGGGACTCGGGACGGCCAGCTTAAATGACAAGGGGATTAACCCCCCCCCCCCCCCCCTTGATAAGGGGAGAGCCGACCCCCGAATCCGCAACAATATATATATATATATATATATATATATATATATATATATATATATATATATATATATACAGTGAAACCTTGACTTACGAGTGCACCAACTTACGAGTTTTCCGAGATACGAGCCGTCGCTCGGTCGATTTTTTGCTTTGTGATGCGAGCCGAGATCTGAGTTACGAGCGAGCGAGCTTGGATATAAAACACGTAATCGTCGAAAAACATGAGCGAGGTGTGCGTGTTGTCGACTTGGCGAGGCAGTACGATCGTAGTACTTCTACGATATGTACGATTTTGAAGCAGAAGGAGTCGATAAAGGCTATAACGCCAGCCAAGGGCGTTACGATTATTTCAAAGCTCGGACCTCTGTCCATGAAGAGATGGAGAAGTTGTTGTTTGTGTGGTTGACGGAGAAGCAGCTCGCAGGAGACACCGTGACCGAGAGCATCATCTGGAGAAGGCCCGAGACATTTACGGGGATTTGGTGCAGCAGGCGGCGGGAACATCAACGGACGAGGCATCGGAAGTCATTCAAAGCCAGTCGGGGATGGTTTGATAATTTTAAGAAGAGGACCGGCATTCACTCCGTCGTCAGGCATGGTGAGGCAGCAAGCTCGGATGTGAAGGCAGCTGAAGATTTTATTATAACTTTTGCCGAACTGATAGAAGCCGAAGGATACATCCCCCAGCAAATCTTCAACTGTGACGAGACAGGGCTCTTCTGGAAAAAGATGCCGAGGAGGACGTATATAACGGCAGAGGAGAAGAGCATGCCAGGCCACAACTTGTTCAGAGTGCCGGCGATAGCTCGCCTTCTCTTTGTGGAAGACACGGTGAGATCCTTAACATCCAACAACTAATGGGACGCAAACGAGGCGCCCAGTTTAGCGGTACACACATTGATGAATCACCCTGCCTGTGAAACACCGACATGACAGATTATGGCTGGGTCGGGATTCAAACCCAGGCTGGACAGTTTAGAGTCAAGTGTGCGTACCTCCAGTCCAGGCCATCCTGCCAACTTGTATGCTGCATACAGGTGAAATATAAAGCGCGAGATATTTATATATATATATTTCAAAAAAAATTGGTGTGGTTTTTGGGGGGCTGGAACGGATTAATAGCATTTCAATTCATTTTAATGGGGAAATTTAATTTGAGAAACGAGCAAATTGAGTTACGAGCTCGGTCACAGAAGGAATTAAACTCGTAAGTCAAGGTTTCACTATATATATATATATACACACACACACACACACACACACACACACACACACACACACACACACACGTATATAACGTATACTTAATTTAACTTAACTTAACTTAACCACTTTAACTTTAACTTAACTTAAGCCACTTAACTTAACATATACATATACATACACACAACAACAACAACATGCATTTTAAGGCCATTTCCCCTGCTAGAGTGGGGGTTAGCCTTGCGGTCCCCATGACAATCTTCTCCATTTTGACCTATTTTCTGCATCTCCCCTTGTTAACCCCCTTGCCCGCATTTCTTCTTCCACCATCTTCAGCCAAGTCTTTCTCGGTCTTCCCCGTCCTCTACTTCCTTCTACATTCATTTCCATCACTCTTCTCAACCAGTCACTTTCATCCTTCCTCAACACATGACCAAACCATCTCAACCTGTTTCTCTTCACAGCATCCATCACAGGCTCTATTCCCATCATCTTTCGCAATTCATCATTTGTCTTCCTCTCTCTCAACGATACTCCACACATCCACCGAATCATTCGCATTTCCATCCTTTGTTGCTGCTCTACATTCATTACCCAGGGTTCATATATATATATATATATATATATATATATATATATATATATATGTATATATTCGTATCTGTAATTTGGTGCTCCAACCTAATGAGCAAACGTCATCGCCACGTATGTCCACATTGCCTGCCAAGCTCCGGAGGAGCCATCTCATAGTGCGTCATTTTTTATATGTTAGTTCAGATACCGTCACAAGTGTATGCAAAACTCAGTTACCGACCTGGTTTCGCCCTTGTTGGGGCTTCATCAGGGCAACGCAGTGAGCCTTCCATACACTTGTGACTCTGAAAACATTTCGGTTATGTATCATTCATAATGCGACTTCATGCCATCAGTGGTGAACCGCCAGGAAGGTGTCCCATGCAGCTGCTGCTGCACCTTATTGGAAGCGATAAGCACCGCCTGCCACATGGTAGCATTATCTCTGGTATCCACTCACTATATGGAGTCGACTTGGATGCGGTTGGGAGTAACTAATTAGTATCTGTAATTTGGTGCTCCAACCTAATGAGCGAACGTCATCGCCAACCACTGAGTTGTTCTGATGTTCTGATGGGCACGAAATTTTCACCAAAGGAATGCCTCCTCATGCAGAATATTTTAATGGTAATCATAACGTCACAGGTCATGTGGTACAGGTGCCATCTTGGAAAAACCGAAAAATGTTGCACCTCCATATCTCCAAAACCGTTGCATGAAAAAAATTGAAACATGGCTCATTGTAAAGAACGCCACATAGGGAATAGGTGTTGTTAACAATGACATCATTGGTGCCATAATTATGATGTCATAATTCGACAGGGACAACGCTTAGTCTGATCAGTTTGAAATGTATTGAGCGTGATCTATGCAATAATTATATTAGAGAATATAAATGTATGATGTCATTGCTCACGTGCTCTGGCAGCCATATTGGATCAAAGAAAGAAAATGTTCAAAAACAGAAGAGTTGGCTCGCAACAAGTTGACTGTGCAGGGTAAGTATTCTATGAATACCATCTAGTTCTAACAAGTGCTAGGTGAATGTCACAAAAAAAAAACAACTTTCAACTCAAATCAAATCAATGATCAAATCAATGATAAAACAAGAAATAACGCCACCCTGGGTGATCGAGCATCCCCTCCCCGCGGAGCTTGGCTTATGCCTTGGCCTTCCCATGTCGAGTTCAAAGACTAATTCTGTCGGTGATCGAACCAATTGCAATTAACTATTTATATTCCGTATGCAGAACGGAAATCTATCTATAATTCCAGTAATCTCTGTGTGTATGTATGTATGTATGTATGTATGTATGTATGTATGTATGTATGTATGTATGTATGTATGTATGTCTGTGACCGCTGTTTCTCGACAACCACGGGTCCGATATACTTTAAACTTGCCAGGTATATTGCTGGGGACCCGAGGATGTGCCTTTTCAAGGTTTCATATTAATCGGACAAGTAGTTAGCGAGCTATGTCCAAAAAACGATTCAACCAATCAGAGAGCAGCGAGCTATCACGTGTGCCGAACGTGCCGAACAGACTCTGCCTCGGACGGCACATTTGAGAGCGTATTCATTTATTTCACGTTGGAAAACTATGTTGCCGCTATGTTGGCGTTAAACTATGTTTTAAAACTAATTAAAACTAATTTGCGATTCTTTTGCTTTCCTGCGCGTTTGGGCACGCTATGGCGATTTCTTTACCAAACTCCGCAAGCCGTTCGCTTTGGACCAAACCATTTCATGTAAATAGAGGGGGGGGATTGTCACCGTACTCGCAAGCCGTTCGCTTTGGCTTTGCGAATGGACCAAACCATTTCATGTAAATAGAGGGGGGGGATATAATTTTAGATATATATATAGTACGGGCATGCCCTAGTATATATAATGTAAAGGGGTCCACAGGACTGCACTGAGTGCAAGTCGTAAACACACATCCTGTGTGAGTTCAAATAAGGACGTGGGGTCATTTAGCCCAACATTATCGTGGTGAACTCAAGGGTTAATTTCTGCTACAGCTGCAAACAGCAATCCTCTTGACGTTTTACTAAAGTCTAAATAACCCAATCCTGATCAGGTGACAGTTGTTATGCATATATAATTTGAAAAGTGTCTGTTTGACTGGTAGGCACTCCTGAACATCTTGAGGTTGTACTGGGGACATGCTCTGGAAGGTTTTAAAGGGTTAAAAAAGATAGTCCCCTGGGGTACAGGCTGAGGGTAATACCCCATTCCCTATGTAAATGTGCATTGAATAGTGCCACCTGGTGGAAGCCGTTATTACAAGTTGTTGTGAATTTTGGGGTAGAGTGGTATATAGACCAGGTAGATCTGTGTCGGTATCATGCTTCGACTGTCGTGAAGAAGAACCATCTCGATGTACATAAGCAGGGACCTGTCTAGACAGGATGTCGGATTAAGTGTATATTTGTGGTCATACAAGGATGGCCTTGTGATAAGTCGAATAGGGATTATGCTAATTCCCCTGTGTGTGAAACCTGTCATCATCCCTGTGTCCCGTATGGCAACGCACCATAGACATTAGTTAGGAATCCATCCCCATTAGCGCACACACTAATTAACCCCCCCCCCCCCCCCCCAACAATGAAACGAACCGAAACCCAGATGTCGCACTTGGCCTGACAACCCCGACTTGGCAGACACACATTGCTCAGGCAAGTTGACGCCACGCCCACCTCATGAAGGATTGGTCGAAGGGTTTGATGGGGGAGATCACACCATTGGACAAGACACCGCCAATAGGGAGACGAGGCAGTCTGAAGCTTGTAATTGGTCAAGGTAGGGGCAAGAAGCTGGCCACTGATTGGTGGAAGGAAGACACGAGGCAGGACGAAGGCCGCCGATTGGCAGAGTAAGGAAGGACTGGTGATTGGCCAGGGGAGGGGCAAGAAGCTTCCCTCGGATTGGAGGACATGAGGGGCGAGCAAGAAGCGACGTGCTGATTGGAGGAGAAGGCCGGTGACGTCAGGAGCTGACATTAAAAGGTTCGAGGAGACCGACATTTTCCCTTCTCGTTCCTTCTCGTTGTTGGAGACCTTGGTAACTGGACCTCGTTCGCTCCTGCCCTCACGCCTTCCTTCACCCTCGACCCTCTGTCCCTTCTGATCCGAACGTTGGGTGCATCGCAGTTCCGTACTGTCCTGTAATATTACTATAATTCACCAAAAGTCTGTCCGTCTGTGTTCGAAGGTACCGCAAAAACGGCTGAACTGATCGCAACGATATTTTGGGTGGGTAACCCTAGGACCCCCTGGAGTAAAATAGGCTACATTGTTTTTCCAATTTTCCAGTTTTTCCGAACCGATATGAACTTACGATATGATTTACCGAATGTGGCTTTTGTTGAAATTCTACAAATACTGTTTATTCTACGTACCAGGAGAGAGTAGATCGACTCCTGACGAACTCTTCCTATATAAACGTGCGGCTCCGAAGTAACACGGCAGCGTGTGCAAAGCGACTGAGAAACAGGTGTAGCGGCCGCTTCCGTGTTACAGATTCGGCGCGCACTCTTCACACATAAACGTGCGACTGAGAAAGACGTGTCGTGGCCGCTTCCGTTTTGCAGAATTCAATCTTTTTTTCAAATTGGGCGCCATGTACTGTTTAGATTTTGATGATTTGCGTGTGATATGATTTAACGGATGTTTATATGAATCGTTTAAAATAAAAAAAAGCCTTCAATTCCTGATATTTAGCCTTTTTATTTGGGCTTCCCAATTGAAGCCCCGCCCATAGGGCGGGTACCATTGCTAGTTTAACATAATTTAACATTAGTGACTGCCACTGCAGATTATAAGGCAATATTTTGATGAAAAGGCCTATGCTTGAGGTATTCAGTATCCTTAAGCTCGTGCAAGCAATTAGACAGTCAGCTTTATGTCCCCTCTATTGAACAGTGTCCTTTATCCGTGCAACACCCAACTCCTTCCACCTTTACCCCCCTCCTTTACCCCTTCAGTTTACAAAGCACCAAGAAGATTAATAAATTGCCACTGTTGGGAGTCAAATCCTGACCTGAAAAACTTGAATACCGAGATATTTGTCAAGGAAAAGCAACTGGAGCTCAATGAAGTTCATGGACCATATAATTGTGGCCTTATTAAAAAAAAGAAAAAGAAAACAAGTCACATATTTCACTCTCCATTCACCATCTTATGCTGTTGTTATTCAGGAAAAGAAAAAAACAGCTCAAAGACAAAAATCCAGTTCCAAAAGCTCGAAGAGCAGAAGAACCTCCAAAGTGAAACCAGGCTGACATTTTTCCACATGCCAGTTTGTTTTACAGAAGTGAAACATTTACATTCCTCACTCTTCCTTTTCCTTCAACGTGTCAATTACCTATACTACCCCCTTTAGGATAATTTGCCATCTCGGCACTCACACCAACAATGATTAGCTTTACATTATTTCATCACACTAGTGTGGCAGTCACTTATCGTTTCCTACACCATAGTACCAGGTGTTTCAATGATACCAAGAGTGGAATGGCAGCAGGAAGGAACAATGGGATGTAAATGGCAAATTTCTGATCGTCAGGAAAAGACAACAGTGCGAGCAATGATGGGTTGAAGAAGGCCGATTCTGCGGCTGCAAACCCATCCGCCGCTCCAACCCAAGCCTTGCTGAGCTCGCCACTGGCCAACAGATTCAAAGCCTCACTCGTTGCTCCAGTCGATTCCGATATCTGCAGAAGTAAACAGATTCATTACAACTGTCATGGTGCCTGCAAACAAAAAACAGCCCCCACCCCCTAGATGGGATGCCAACCCATAGAGTTTATCCATCCTCTATCAAATGAGCATGAAGCAAAGAAGCAGCGAATACTATTTTTATGCCTCTGCCGACAAAGTCGCGTGAAGGCATTATGTTTTCGGGCTGTTCCTCCGTCCATGATAGATTCCTTCAGCCACTCTCAAGTTACCATGGCAACAAAAACCTAAGTCAAACTCGGTGCAGGTATTGTATAATAAGGTAAAGATGAACTGATTAGATTTTGGGTTTGTGACGTCAAAGGTCAGAGGTCATGTTAGGTAAAAATCCTGTTGCCGCGATAACTTGTGAACCATTGATGGGATTCTGACCAAAGTTGGTACAAGTATGTATTATGATGTAAAGATGAACTGATTCGATTTTGGGGTTAAGAGGTCAAAGGTCAGACTCTGTAATGGATTTTTAACTTGAGAACGGCTGAATGGATCAAAGTCAAACTTGGTACAGGCATTTTTTTTTTTTTGTACACAGAATCGAGGCTTGTGTAAGAGCGAACACATTGCACATGAAAACGTGCACAAACACATAAAACATGCAATGAAGGGAGCGGGAGGCAAGAGGGGGAGAGAGGGAAGCACACAAGAACAACAACAGTAGAGAACAGGGACGTCAGTAGATCTGTGGAAGGGGGAGGGCTGGGGGAGGATCAAGGGGTACACGGAAAAGCAAATGAACACTTCTAGGAATTTCAGGAAAGAAGTTGGGGATTGAAAGAGGCGGATTTGGGGTGTTTTAATGGGGGTAGAAAAGATCAAGGTTTTGGATGGGGGAAGATAAGAGATGGTGGTGAACAGCTGTTTTAAAGATCTGGAGGGAGGAGAGGGATTCAAGAGAGTGTGGGAGTTTCCAGAGGGAGAAAAGAGGAATGAAGTTTCCAGAGGTGGGAGAAAAGAGGAGTGAAGGTGAGCAGAGAGTCTTGATTTTGGCAGTTTCACCAGAAGAAGGTTGCTGACGGATCTTGCGTCCTGCAGGAATATTTCGGGGACAGAGCACAGACAGAGCTGGGGGAGCAAGACCGGAGAGGAGTCGGTAGAAGACAGAAAGACCACCAACCTGCATGCGATGAGAGAGAGAGAGGCCCTGAGAATCAGCTTCATCACGGGAGATTCCATCGATTCTGAATGCTTTGGTTTCAACAGCGTGAAGCCGAGCTACAGTCACGTGAAAAAGTAAGTACACCCCATGCAAAGTTTTGACTTTTTCAACATACAGCTATTTGATCTTCATTTCAACAATATTGATAGATAAAGGTGATATAATATAACAAATGTCATGAAACATCTACATTTTGTCGTCCATTGTATAATTTAAATAAACATAAATGCAAATTTCGCATGTGGAAAAAGTAGGTACACCCTTGGCTCTAATAGGTGGTATTGCCCCCTTTGGCAGAAACAACCTCAAGTAGTCGTTTCTTATAACTGTCTACCAGTCTCTGACATCGACTGGGAGAAATTTTTGCCCACTCCTCCATGCAGAATTCTTTCAGCTGTGTGATGTTTGAGGGGTTTCTTGCATGCACAGCTCGTATCAAATCCCCCCACAACATCTCGATGGGATTTAGATCCGGGCTTTGACTTGGCCATTCCAGAACCCTCCATTTCTTTCTTTTCAGCCATTCATTGGTGGATTTACTGGTATGTTTAGGGTCATTGTCATGTTGCAATGTCCACCTTCGGTTGAGCTTCAACTCTCCGACAGATGGCCTCAGATTATCCTCAAGCACCCTCTGGTACCATGAAGAATTCTTAGTGGATTATATGATGGTGAGCTGCCCAGGCCCTGATGCAGCAAAGCTGCCCCAAACCATAATATTTCCACCACCATGCTTTACAGTTGGTATCAGGTTCTTGTGGTCAAATGTTGTCGTTGGTTTTCCCTAAACATGTCTTCTGGTACTGTGGCCAAATAGCTCTACCTTTGACTCAACTGTCAAGAGCACATTGTTCCAGAAGTGCTGGTCTTTGCCTAGGTGTTCATTGGCAAACTTTAGTCTTGCCCTGATGTTCTTTCTGGACAGGAAAGGTTTCATCCTGGCACACCTCCCATGTAGATCAAATTTGTGCAGCCTCTTTCTAATGGTAGACTCGTGCACTTTGACATCAACAGTGGCAAGAGTTACCTGTAGGTCCCGTGATGACATTCTGGGGTTCTTCGAGACTTCTTTCAGCATCTTGCGGTCTGCTCTCGGGCTGAACTTGCTGGAGCGGCCTGGCCTGAACAAGTTGGCAGTTGTTTGGAATCTTCTCCACTTGTAGATGATCTCCCGGACAGTCGAATGATTCATTTCAAATTGTTTGGAGATCTTTTTAAATCCCTTCCCAGACTCGTAGGCATCTATAACCTTCTTTCTGAAGGCATCAGAGAGCTCTTTTGATCTAGGCACGGTGACGCCGCACACTTCAACAACAAAGAGCAAACCAAACTAAATGTCTGAGGTTTAAATAAGACAGGTTCCTCCAAGATCCTCTCTACGATGTTGTAATGATTTGCACCTGAGCTGGTGCACCTGATTCTAATTTTAGGTATTTGAAGTAGTGATAAATGTAGGGGTGTACTTACTTTTTCCACATGCAAAATTTGCATGAATGTTTATTTAAATTATACAATGGACTACAAAATGTAAATGTTTCATGATATTTGTTATATTATATCACCTTTATCTATCAATATCGTTGAAATGAAGATCAAATAGCTGTATGTTGAAATATGTTGAAAAAGTCAAAACTTTACATGGGGTGTACTTACTTTTTCACGTGACTGTAGGTGTGAGGCAGGAGCACCAGCCCAGAGGGGAGAGCAGTATTCCATTGAGCTGTGGATGAAAGCCTTGTGTGTGGTGAGGAGCTCAGGTGTGCCCAGAAAGGACTTCACACGACGGAGGATGTCCAGTCGGCGACTGGCTTTGGAGGCCAGCTTGGAAATGTGGTTTTCCCAGGAAAGATCATGGCAGATAGTGAGTAATGATGTAAAGATGAACTGATTAGATTTTGGGGTCAAGAGGTCAAAGGTAAAATGTCAGACGTCCCATTACGTAAAAATTCTGTTACCGGGCTACTTGTGAACCAGTCACGGGATTTTTACCAAACTTGGTATAATTATATATTATGATGCAAAGATGAACTGATTAGATTTTGAGGTCAAGAGGTCAAATGTATTGTTAAGTTACAATTATTTCATTACCACGATCACTTAAGAACAGCTGAAGGGATCCATGCCAAACTTGGTACAGGTATGTATAATGATGTAAAGATTGATGATGTAAAGATGTAATGATTGGATTTTGCAGTCATGAGGTCAAAGTTCATGTTAAGTAAAAAATATGTTACTAGGCCAACTTGTGAGCCATTGATGGGCTTTTTAACAAACTTGGTATAAGTATATATGATGCAAAGATGAACTCATTGGATTATGACATCAAGACGTCAGAGGTCATGTGAGGTAAAAATGTGATAACTTTAGCACAGCTGAAGGGATTTAAATCAAAGTTGGTACATGTATCATGATGTAAACATGAACTGAGATTTCGGGGTCAAGGTCAAAGGTCAGAGGTCATGTTAAGTAAAAATTATTTTGTTACTGCGATAACTTAATGGCTGAAGGGAAATAAGTCAAAATTGGTACAAATATGTATAATGATGAAAAGATAAATGGTAAATTACATTAGAAAAGATGAATTACATTATGGGGTAAAGAGGTACATGGTCAGAGGTCCCGTTAGGTAAAAATTCTGTTACTGCGCTAACTTGTGAACCAGTGATGGGATTTTGACCAAACTTGGTGCAAGTATATATTAAGATGAAAAGATGACCTGATTCGATTTTGGCAAAGGTCAGAGGTCATATCAGATAAAAATGTGATACTTGAGAACAGCTGAAGGTATTTAAATCAAACTTGGTACAAGTATTATAATGATGTAATAATGTGGACGGAGGCCTATCGTTCGATGTCGTGACGTCCAAGAGTGCCGTTCTAGTTGAAGTCTGGTATGACTTTGACAGAGTTGGAATCGAATCGACCTCCCAGACTAAGAGCAGATGCTCTAACGAGTCTAACCACTATCTTTCAACTTGGGTTGTGTTTGTGCATTATTAAGCACATGCTTAGAGATGTCTAGTTTAATTAGGTTTTTATTCTGTGTAGTGGTTGGGGGCATGGCAGTGCTATTGCTGGAATTCCTCTTTACTGCCCTACTGTTTATACAAATTCGGAGCTTTGATTTTTAAAAATGTTTGTGTGTTCAGCTATTGATGGCATTTGCCACCGTTTATTTTTCCGCAAAACTTCTAAACGGTGGCTCCTTTTACTAACAACAGATCGGCTACCACCTGTCCACGATAGATCTGTATTTATGTAAAGTTGCATTCTCGGAAACTCATTGAAACTACACAAAATATGTGTGATATTACAAAACTGAAATGTACCAAACTCGTAAGCACACCTGTTTCCCAATATCTTCGTCAATGACGATGTTGCTGATTGTATTCAGGGTATTTGCTAAAGAGGATAGTGTTCCCGTAGCCATGGTTATGGTGGAAATCGTCCGTCTGCGCAGCCACGTGTCTTTCTCCCAGTCGGCCAAGAGCTGAGGAGCAGGCAATGGGGAAATCGCCATTCCTTGTGGCAGTGGGGCCGGCCAAAGACCGAGAAGAGATCTGTGGGTACGGGTGATAGAAAGGTTTAGAAGATTGGAAAGTTTTAATCGAGGAGGAAGATTGTGATGGAGATTTACCGAAGTTGTGAAATGAAAACTTCCACGACAGGTTTCATCTCGATGGTGATGTTCACAGGCAATGATGTGTGATTGTACAAGCTTAGCTCCCCGTTGTACACCTGCAGAGAGAAAAAGACTGTGTGTGTTTGTGTGTGTGCACGTGCACACACAAAAGACAATAACTGAATAATGAATTTTGGCTTGTACTACAATTTAACAACCATACTTGCCCTCTACCTATATACAGATGGTGTATTGAAAGCAATTAACTGGTTTATTTAATTTAATGACCTGTCGTCAGCTGTTCTATGTTCATCAATGAGATTTTGACCCTTTTAGTCCGGATCAACAACCTCAGTGTCCAAAGGTCACTCGATCAGGCATTGCAGCGTTTCTTGGATGTTTCTTGGTGAGGCATTTATCTCAATCTTAACATGTTATCATATATCACCAGACACTGACACAGAAGAGAGAGTAATTAGAGACCTGGAGACCTCCCCAGCCTGGTAGCAGTGCAGCGGTGTTTTGTATCTTAGCACTGGGCCGTGTCAGGGACAGCAAAGAATGAGACGAAGGACGACCAAGGGAGATGGGCCAGGTTTCTCTCTCGGGGATGTACACAACCAGATGCACCTGGGGCTGCAGAGAAGCCGGTGCACCTAGACACCGCATGGAGGTTTAACATACTTGTAACAATACCGCAGAAACATTTCAACTCGTCAAAAGTATTATTTTATGACCTCTCCAGCGAATCATGTTTAATTTACAATGTAAGCATTCTCAACAATAATTAACCCCATACCCCATGAGTACAACCACAAAAAGATTTTTGTCTCCAACATCGGGGAATCTTGGAAGAAAAAGGTAACGGAGGGTATGAACTGACAGTGGGGCAGCACTTTGGGACACAATTGTATTGTGATTGCCAAGCTTAGCGGAGGCAACATCCCTCAGGACCAGATATCCTTCCTGTTCAAAACAAGATTAAAAAAGCCACAATTGGGATTGGGTTTAAACCTATCTTAAAAAGGACGGTGAATATTGCACGGAGCTTGGTAAGCGTTTCCACATTCTGCCAACGTGAGCCTTACCCAGCTTTGCCTCGAGAGGAGATATTGCGTGAGAAAGTTGTTGCTCGTTGATCACGTGATATCCGGACTCCGAATCGTATCTTGCCCGCACCCCCAATCCAACACAATACACCACCTGGAAGGGCATGTATTTTACCTTCGCAAAGCTATCGTGTATTCCAATTGGCATCTAATTTACACCTCATCTTTGAGTGTGGATAATCCTATTAATTTGCAATTGGCCACTGGCTTTGACACCAATACAAACTTATATTCTGGACCCGAGCCATCAAAAAGCTCCATATATCGAACAAACAGTTTTAAATAGAGCACCTCACCACCATTAGAGCATATAAATTGCATCAGATGTGGCAATAAATGGGAATTGTTGCTCCCAGCTTGCCAGCTCAATAGCAGAAGACACCATTTGCATTTTTGCCAGCTCCATTCATACCCCATTTAGAATCCCGTGCAGGCACGGGCAACTTTTGAGTTGCATTACAATAACACTTCGTTGTTCATGTTGTCATTTAATTAGGTGGAGAAAAGGAACGATTCTGAGATTTGACAAGAACGTACCTGTGAGGTGACGTTGAATAAAATATAAGGAGAGAGAGACGAGAGGAAGGGAAGCAAAAATGCTTCAACTCCCTGTTCTATATTCCAGGACACATTGAAACCCAGGGGATCTGGAACCAGCAGTGTGAGGCTGAGGTCATAGCCTGGAGCGAAGACGGAAAGCGAACGTGAGATCGAGATGATAAAGAGGGAATGTAACAGATTTATAAGATGAATGCAATACAAGATGGCATGATGATGAAAGCAAACTTTACCTAAGCTGGGTGCGAGCAGGGGCTCTCCTTCACCGCTCGTCATGGCAAATGCTGCCTCAGTCACAGCCTCCTCGATACCTTCTGCACTTTGAACCCAGACGACCGCCCCCCTTCCGGTTCCCAAGTAAGCGCGGGTTTGAGATTGAGAACCGGTGTGTGGCCGAGGGCACACGAACACAGTAATTTCACCGGGTGGAGATGCAATGAGCATGGTAAGTGCAGCTGTCAAGTCTACAGCGAAGAACAGAAAAGGGAAGGGAAAACGATTTGAAATTCAACAGCCCAGCCATTTTGACTACTGGGTTGGGTTCAGGTACGGAAGCGATGCACGTATACCTTTTAACTCGGAATGCTTTTTCACAACTTCTTCCTCCTCTTCTCTCATTTCTCTGACATTTATCTCCCATTCTTCCCATTTTTCCCTGTTCTCCAAAGTGAGCCCTGTGCACAATCAGTATAGTGAGGCATGGTAATTACAGGTTGAGATAGAGCAAATGGTTTGCAATACCTGCCTTCAAGCACTCCCTGGTTCAATCCAAAAGTGGCTCAGAAGTTTGGGGTAACCTTCAAGGTAAATGGCTTCAATTTCATGTTTACACATGTGGAGTATGCACAGTTGCAGAGAAGATTCGATGGACCTCTTACAAACAACAATATATTTCAAAGCAACTAAAACGGCACTCGGTAGAGCACATACCTCCACCAGGCTGAATAGCTTACCTTTAGTATCCCAATAATAGGCCGGATCTGCATCCAGACCTTCAGCTAAATCTAATCAGCTTGTTCTTTGTCATCTATCAAAATCATCCACCACGTTTTGTTGTAACCCATCCATAACTGAGATATTGTGCTATACTGTGCATATATCGTTTTTGGCCCTATCAATGGTGAAGAAACACTTCAAAAAAAAAAAATTCTCGTATCCAAATCGTGGACAGGTTTGGTGTGTAAGAAAGACAAATCAATTCAACTATAGTGAAGATCCAGATAGGTTAATTTTAAATTGATTTTTCATCATTGACAGATGGTGCCTAACACGATATTTCAAAACGTAGACGAGTTTTGTCAAAACCACGTGGATGAGTTGGTTAGGTGATAAAAACAAGGATTCGATTTTGGTTCTGATCCGGATCCAGATCTGGCCCATCAGTGGATACAAAACAAACTATTCAGCCTGGCGGAGGTATGCGCCAAGTGTCGTTCTAGTTCAAGACATGTTAAGCATCACCTTAAGGAAAGAGAATCTGCATCACCTCCAAGATTACCAATAAAATGCGAGTAACATTTCCAGGTTAACAACACCCTTATTTTCCTATTGCAACGACTGCACTTTTACAACAAATGTTCATGTTACTTGCATAAACAAACTAACAAAGACAACAACACTGTACAAACCAAAAATGTTGCGAATAGTTTTCAGTCTATCACATGTACTTGTCAAAACTCTCACCCTAGCCCTTCCATGAGCCTCAACTACTTATACAAAAAAAGAAACAGAAAAACATGCAGGGAATAGGTATACATTAAATTAAATACTTTAACATTAAACTTCTGATGGGGGAGGGGGAGGGGTGATGGAGAGGGGCAGAAGCGCAAGAAAATAGGAGGAATTTTTTTTTTTTTGATATGAAATAAAATATTTTCTTTTTTTACATAAAATAGCACAATTTTGAATATAAATGACCTCCAGATTGAAATGTATTACCTTGTAAGGTTGTGCTGACTCTGTAATCTCCAACTTGTGAAGAAACAGCCACGTGAAGAGGTACTTTCACTTTTACCTGCATATCACATACCACAGTAACGTTACAATCGTGAACTACCGGAACTGTCCATTTGATCAGTTGCTTGAGGGTGTCAATCTGATAATGAAGTGCCAGGTAAGACATGGACCAATCAAGAATTGTAATAATATAATGTAATGGACGAATCCAGAATTGTAATAATATAATGTAATATAATGGACGAATCAAGAATTGTAATAATGTAATGTGCGAATCAAGAATTGTAATAATGTAATATAATGGACGAATCAAGAATTGTAATAATGTAACATGCGAATCAAGAATTGTAATAATGTAATGTAATGTGCGAATCAAGAATTGTAATAATGTAATGTAATGTGCGAATCAAGAATTGTAATAATGTAATGTAATGTGCGAATCAAGAATTGTAATAATGTAATGTAATGTGCGAATCAAGAATTGTAATAATGTAATGTAATGTGCGAATCAAGAATTGTAATAATGTAATGTAATGTGCGAATCAAGAATTGTAATAATGTAATGTAATGTGCGAATCAAGAATTGTAATAATGTAATGTAATGTGCGAATCAAGAATTGTAATGTAATGTGCGAATCAAGAATTGTAATCATGTAATGTACGAATCAAGAATTGTAATAATGCTATCTGATTCGATACCTGGTGTGCCATTGCCTTCGCAGCAATGGTTAGGGGAGGAATTTGTAATTTGTTGAGGTTGCCGGTGATAACTCGCCTACTCTTCATGAAGGACATCGTGGGATCTTCTGCTCTTTATAATGCTCTTCATAATGCTCGCAAATGGAACACTTGACTTTAATGTTCATTTGAGGGACGGTGCGCACATTACATTGATGTGAAACTTAGATAAATAAAAATCACCCTACGTGTGAAACTTAGAGGGGAGTGTGTGCACCTCTGAGTCATCCTGATAGCTCGGATTAATGCTGCATGGTGTTTATTTGTTCGGTATGAGGATTCTTCGACATCCGCACACCAACAAAGAAAGGGGTTAATGGGATTAGTAGGTGTTCAAACCCTCAGAACCTTATACAATAGTCAAATAAATACTTTATTTTTATTTTTTATTTTTTTTGTATACTGAATCGAGGCTCGTGAAAGAGCTAACATTTACTTCACAAACAAATCAACCAGACAAACAAAATATATAAAAAGAGGGAGCGGAAAACAAGATGGGGAGAGAAGGGGAAGCACAAACACATCATTTGAGAGCAGGGAGATGTGTGGAAGGGAGAGGGCTTGGGGGGAGGAGGCGTGGGAAGGGGGGGGGGGGGGGAGGGAGAAGTATAAAACACAAGGACACCAAGGACTTCGAGGACAGAAGTTGGTATTTCAAAAAAGTGGAATTGGGGTGAAATTAGCGGGGGTAGAAAAGATCATGGTTTTGGATGGGGGAAGATAAGAGATGGTGGTGAACAGCTGTTTTAAAGACCTGGAGGGTGGAGTGGGATTGAAGTGAGTGAGGGAGTTTGTTCCAGAGGCGGGAGAAAAGAGGAATGAAGGAGTGAAGGTGAGCAGAGAGTCTTGATTTTGGCAGTTTGACCATAAGAGGGTTGCAGGCAGATCTTGTGCGACCTGTAGGAATATTTGCGGGACAGAGCCCAGAGAGAGCTGGGGGGGCAAGGCCAGAGAGGAGTCGGTAGAAGACGGAAAGACCACCAACCTGCCTGCGGTGAGTGAGTGAGAGGCCCTTGGAGTTAGCTTCATCGCGGGAGATTCCAATGATTCTGAATGCTTTGGTTTCAACAGCGTGAAGACGAGCTAGGTGTGAGGCAGGAGCACCAGCCCAGAGGGGAGCGCAGTATTCCATTGAGCTGCGGATGAAAGCCTTGTATGTGGTGAGGAGCTCAGGTGTGCCAAGGAAGGACTTCGCACGACGGAGGATGCCCAGTCGGCGACTGGCTTTGGAGGCCAGATTTGAAACGTGGTTTTCCCAGGAAAGATCATGGCAGATAGTGAGACCCAAAAGCTTGAGTGACAGAACTTCTTGGAGAGGATTATTCAGAAAGTGGATGGGAGGGTTGTCCAGTCGGTCTTTTCGGAGAGACATCGTAAGAGTGTGAGATTTGTCAGGATTGAAAGACATGTTCCACTTGTTTGCCCAGTCTGTGATTTTGTCCAGGTCTGCAGAGAGTTAGGAGGCTGCAGACTGCCGATCTGAGGGATGAAGAATGGAGCGACAGAGAGTAGAGTCATCAGCAAAGAGATAGAGGATTTTCAAGAGTCAGAGAGATCATTGATGAAGACCAGAAAAAGCACAGGGCCCAGAACACTGCCTTGTGGAACTCCAGCCTGAACAGGAAGTGGAGATGAGAGAAACCCATTCAGGGCCACACTTTGACTACGACTAGAGAGGAAGTCCGCCAGCCATGCGTGGAGATTTCCATGGATAACAAAAGAGGAGAGTTTGGTGAGCAGAGCGGGGTGCCAGACCGTATCGAAGGCACGTGATATGTCAAGGGAGACTGCTCTAATTTCCTGTTTGGCATTGAGGACGTCCATCCATTGTTGAAAAAGCAGAAGCAGCATGTCCAGAGTAGAGTGTCCAGGTCTGAAACCAAATTGATGATCAGAGATCAAGCCATTGGAGAAGAGGAAAGATTTCATATCTGAAGCAATGATAGATTCCATGACTTTGCTGATAATTGGGAGATTTCGGGCTGATTGGTCTGTAGTTGCTGGGATCTGTTTTTATACCTTTTTTGTGCAAAGCGGTGATGTTGGCAGATTTCCAAGCAGATGGAAGATGACCTTGAGCAAAAGAGAGGGTGAAGAGAGAGGGAGTGAAAGAGCGGAAGAACAGGATTTTAGGACCCGTGGGCTGATGCCGTCAGGTCCAGTTGCAGAATCCGAGTCGAGGGTTGACAGAAACTTTTCCACCTTGTCAGGAGGAAAGGACACAGAGTCCAGGAGCAGCTGGGTACAGAGAGGGATGGGTTTGGGACACAAGATTTAGAGGCAAACACAGAGTTGAGGCATTCAGCTTTTTCACGTGCGGAGTCAGCCGTGTGGCCATTTGAGGTGAGGGAGGGGATGGAGGGGGAACAAACACCAGAAACAGATTTGACCAGATGCCACCAGGATTTGGAAGAGGGAGACAGATAAGAGAGTTCGGTCCTGAGAACGGAGAGATATTGTTTCCTGGCTCTCCTGAGGGTGGACACACACTTGTTTCGGGCTTTGTGAAAGGAAATGAGATTTCCTTCCGTTGGATTTGCTTTCCAGGAGACGAAAGCAAGTTGTTTCTGGGCAATAGCCTCACCACAAGATTCCGTGTACCATGGACGGGAGGAAGGGTATGACAACAGAAGACGAGATGGGATAAATCTGTGCATGAGAGAGAGCAGTTTGCTTTGGAAGAATTCAGGAAGAATTTATGTCAGAGGCAGTAGAGATGGGAGACCAGTCCAGATGATTGATGGCTGCTTGAAGACCGTGCCAGTTGGCCTGAGTGAAATGCCAGACTCGTCGACGCTGAGGAGGCTCTCTGAGAATGGTCAGAGAGATGTCCACTTTAACAAGCACATGATCAGAAGAGCCAATTGGAGCAGAAGAAGAGCAGCAGACATTTTCAGAGAAGTTAGTCATAACCAAGTCCAGAAGAGATTTAAATTTACGATTTACGATTACGATTTACGATTACGAATTTAAATTTACGATTTAAAATCGTTAATGTTTTGCACAGGTGACCTGATTACCAGGTTGATCAACCGGTGCTGTACCTCACCTGTGTGGATTTGAATATCATGGATATAAAGTCCAACAGGAGCAAATTCCTGACCAGACGATAAACTGTCAGATTGCAGCTTCACAGGCACGGAAATGCGTTGTCCCTGGGATGAACGTTAAGTTTGTCCCTTCTGCTGGTATCACTTGGTGGACCTTAAAGATTGCATTGTCTTTCACGAAGAGTCGGCGAATTATCGCCAGCACCTAGAGACATCACCTTCAGGCGAATGTCAGGCCTGGCCGACCAATCATCATAATTGGCCCAAAATTTCTGGCTGATCACGCACGAAGGTGCGAAGTGGGAGCCATTGGTGGTAGTCGTAGAAGACAGGTTGACTATCTCATCGGAGCCTTTGGTCAAAACAACTGTGGCAGTTCCTTGAGGATCCATTAATTTTTAGTACAGTATTAACTAGAACGGCACTCAGTAGAGAGCAAACCTCTGCCTGGTTGGCCATATCACTCAATGGTGAAGAATCACTTAAAAAGTTATACTAACTGGATGCGGATCCGGATCTTCACCAAAATTGAATCGATTCTTCCTTGTCACACACACAACCTGTCCGCCAAGTTTCGTCCAATCCGTCCATAACTTTTTGAGATATCATGCTATGTATCGTTTTTGGCCCTATCTCCCAATGGTGAAGAATCACTTAAACATTAAATAATTCTCATATCCGAATCCATATTCAGATCTTCACCAAAATCAAATCGTCCTTGTCAGACACCCAACCTGTCCACAAAGTTTTGTCCAAATCCGTCGATAACTTTTTGAGATATCCTGCTATGTATCGTTTTTGTCCCGATCTCCCAATGGTGAAGAATCACTTTAAAAATTAAATAATTATCACATCCGAATCCATATTCAGATCTTCACCAAAATCGAATCTCTTTGTCATTGTCAGACACCCAACCTGTCCAACAAGTTTCGTCCAAATCCGTCCACAACCTTTTGAGATATCCTTCTCACAAACAGACAGACATGGATGGAAACATAACATTAAACCTCCGTCCACCGTGACGATGCAGGACACTTGCACACCTTTCAAAACAACAACAAACATGGAGCACACAAGAAAGGTGAAATCATTTACAAAGAAGACGCGTTTGATTGAATGGATGCATGTTTACCAACCGTGGAGCTTGCCAGCCGCTCTATGTCCCACAGTGGTAAGGTGGCCCGGTACACCTGCGTGGTCTTCAACCACACGGGCAACCCGACAAGCAGGGCCACGGCCACGAACGCACAGGCTGCGGCCCGCTGTCTCCCCGTGCTCTCTGCACAGAAGCACCCGCATGAGCACTCTTGGCTTACTGTACGTACTGTACAGATGTATTAGGCTAAATAAACCTGTTCCGTTCACTCACCGTCCATCTCGAGCTGCACACGGTGAATGGATGATACACGACCATTAAATAAGACACTCAACCAAGACTCTTCATTGTCATTTAGCCTCCCCGTGTGTTAAGCGTCTCATCCATCCTTATCCTTCATCACAAAAAACAAACCGCTTTTTCGTCACGGCATCAACTTCCGGTCACCTTAGCCGGAAGTAGCCCTCGTTGCATACAAATATGTGTGAATTGCCTTATTCGTTCACCTTCACACAAAATATTAAATATGTCATGGAAGATAAAGTTTATAAAGCTAAAACATTCGAAATAAAAGTAGAAATTAAATCTTAACTGAACGCGTGACGTCATGTATTACCAGAGGAAATGACGTTGAGCCATCCTCTATTCTCTTGATATCGGTGGATCTCAAGAGATTTAAAATAAAATTCGTGAATTCGTTTTCGAAAGGAAATATTTTACGGTTATGATGAAAAATAAATCGAATTTGTATCACGGAAAACGGCGTTGGCGAGCTTCCGAAAACCTGAACTTCTCCTCAGTTTCCGTTGTCAAGACGTAAAGGCGGAAGTGGATGTGAAAGAGGCTTTGTAATCGTATTTCTCACAGTCGTTACAATATCATTAATATTCAGATATTTTTAGGTGTTGGAGTATGGGCCGCCGATATTTCTGTGATTTTTGTGGAAGGTAATTGCCAATGGTTGATGTACGCACTGTGTTTATTGGGGTGGGGGCGTTAGAGTACAGCGATGTTCGACTTGTATATCTTTAGCTGGGTCTGTTTGGTGCGATGTGGATGTGTTTATGGATATTTGCATGTTCTAATCCTTGTAGATCTGTGTGGATCTTGTTCGTTGTGA
Source organism: Myxine glutinosa (assembly GCF_964187855.1). Taxonomy (NCBI): domain Eukaryota; kingdom Metazoa; phylum Chordata; class Myxini; order Myxiniformes; family Myxinidae; genus Myxine; species Myxine glutinosa. The sequence continues at coordinate 33,147,731 of NC_136268.1, forward strand.
ACACTAGTGTGACAGGGATAGGCATCTATGACCATTTCAGGGTCTTTTGGGTCTTTATGGTGTTTTGGGTCTTCAGGGTCTTTTGGATCCTCTGGGCCTTTAAGGATATTTGGGGGCTTTGGGGTGTTTTGGGTCTTCAGGGTCTTTTGGTTCCACTGGGTCTTTGTGGTATTTTGGTTCTTCAGGGTATTTAAGGGTCTTTTGGGTCTTCAGGGTGTTTTGGGTATTCAGGATGTTTTGGGTCTTCGGGGTATTTTTGGGTCTTTGGGGTGTCTTGGGTTTTTGGGGTGTTTGGGATTATCTGTGCCTTTGGGGTGTCTTGGGTCTTAAGGGTCTTATGGTTTCTCTGAGTATTTAAGAATCTTTGTTTTGGGTCTTCTGGGTCTTTTGGGTCTTTGGGGCCATTTGGGTCTTCAGCGTCTTTTTGATCCTCTGGGCCTTTAACGGTATTTTGGGTCTTCGGGGTCTTTTGTGTCTTCCGGGTCTTTGGGGCTATTTGGGTCTTTGGGGTGTTTTGGGTCTTCAGGGTATCTTGGGTCTTTTGGGTGTTTTGGGTCTTCAGGGTATCTTGGGTCTTCAGTGTCTTTTTGGTCTTTAAGGGTATTTTGGGTCTTCAGGGGTCTTGGTGGTCTTAAGGATCTTGGGGGATTTAAAGGGTCGTCAAAGGTCTGAGGGGTCTCAGCAGTCTAAACGTAATTAAGAGTTCACGGACTGTGTTTTGGGGTTTAATTTCATTTGAAGAAGAAGACGTTTTGGTCGCATATAAACAAACAAGCAACCATATTGGGTTTTTTTTTTCTTTTCTTTATTTTGTATACAAGATCGAGGCTCGTGTAAGGAGCTAACATTAATGACAAAAAAAAACAACCAAAAAAAACGGACACATAAGACGAAATAAAGGGGGAGGGAGACAAGATGGGGAGAGAGGGGGAAGCACACAAGTACAACAGTTTGCTCTATTATAATAAGATATCTGCGTAAGTTCACTCCTCTCCCAATTAATTGTATATTTTCTACGAAAACAAAAAATTCCCATAAAGAAAACGTTATGTAATATTTATTACCAGGTACTCTCTGGAGTACTATGGGTGTTCAGAAAGATGTATGAACGAAATACATACTAGTGAATAAAAAAAATTATGCTGAATTAAAAAGGCAATGTAGGGTACTGTAAAATGGGGAGATTAGGGACAGCAAGGTGAATAGGGACAGCAAGGTGAATAGGGACAGCAAGGTGAATAGGGACACAAACTGAAAAAAGTTCGGGAACTTTTTTCGCTGAAAATTGATAACCATACTGATTTGTTGATATTTGGGTTGAAAGTGTTCTTGTTTTTTTTTAAAGCAACTTATAGTCCCTATTAACCCCATATATGGGTTAAATAGGAATAAATAGGATTTTTATGGCTGTCCCAATTCACCCCGTTTTACGGACGGTTTGGAGAAACTTTGGGACAATAGGGACAGTTTGGAGAAACTTTTTATCCCGTTTTTTTTTTCACTGGCACCATGGTTTATATTATGGGGGCATATTATGTGCATCCATCTGAGCTATCAATTTAGCAATAAGTTGGAAACTCAGGATTGTTTCTTGATTATTATTTTTTTGTATTAGTGACTGTCCCTATTCACCTTGCTGTCCCTATTCACCTTGCTGTCCTTATTCACCCCATTTCACGGTAGGGATTGTTATGTGATGGCAATACTGTTAGCTACTCTCTAAACCAACATCATCCCTATCTTGTTTAGGACCTTTTTTAGACTGTAGTTTGTCATCCCTACATTGCCTTTTTAATTTAGCATACATTTAACTCTCTGATAGTCCAAGATACGGGTGTTCAGAAAGATGCTGTTCCGTTGATGGTCACGTCCAGGGTCGTGGTTGTTGCGTTGATGGTCACGTCCAGGGTTGTGGTTGTTGTGTTGATGGTCACGTCCAGGGTCGTGGTTGTTGTGTTGATGGTCACGTGCAGGGTTGTGGTTGTTGCGTTGATGGTCACATCCAGGGTCGTGGTTGTGTTGATGGTCACGTCCAGGGTTGTGGTTGTTGTGTTGATGGTCACGTCCAGGGTCGTGGTTGTTGCGTTGATGGTCACGTCCAGGGTTGTGGTTGTTGTGTTGATGGTCACGTGCAGGGTTGTGGTTGTTGCGTTGATGGTCATGTCCAGGGTCGTGGTTGTTGCGTTGAGGGTCACGTCCAGGGTTGTGGTTGTTGCGTTGATGGTCACATCCAGGGTTGTGGTTTTTGCATTGACAGTCATGTTCAGGGCTGTGCACAACCATCTCATCATTTGTTTTCTTCATCATTGCCACTTGCACATCCATCTTCATCATTTATCGAAGTTGTTATTTCATGTTGAATCACATGGACTGCTGTGGCTGGCAGGATGTACTCGAGGTACGCACACTCGCCTCCAAGCTCTTAGCCTGGGTCCACATCCCGACCCAGCTATAAACTGCCATCCTGGTGTTTCGCAGGCAGGGTGATTCATCAATGTGTGCCGTCCCTCGGATGGACGTCAAACAGGAATCCCGTCTGTCAGCATTTGTTGGTGGACATCAAAGATCCCACGGTGGCTTTTACGAAGAGTAGGCGAGCTATCATCGGCACCATGGCCTAATTCCAAATTCCTGCCCTAACCAGCAGAGGGTATTGCATCAGCAGCATGCTATCCCAGCAGTATCCCTTGGGCTGTATACGAACCAAGAATAATTATACACTCCTTTGATTTATTTTTTTCCCCTTTTCCTTCTTGGAATCCTTTTTTTTCCCTTATTTTGTCCCACGAAGGTCTTTCCAGGATAACCTTCCCAGCCGGCGACGCCACATAGGGGGTGCCCAGCACCAGCGGCTCCGCCGTGCCTGGTACGAAGCGAACAGAGGTAAGGTACCAGGATTGTATACCCACATACCAAACCACATTAAATGTATTTTATTTTATAAATCTTGTCAAACTCTCATTTTACCGAAATTTGAGTTCCTTCTTGCTCTTCCATTAACAATCCTCCATTTTCTATATCAAACCTTTGACCACTTGATTTACCCCTTAATTTTTATTTATTTATTCCAATTCAGACACAGCTACTCTACTGGCGGAGGAATCGCAGAAACGTGCTTGTCGTCAGTTCTTAATCACGGGTACATCGAACTTCGGATCTTCACCATCCTTAATTGATCAATATCGTGTTCTGAACTATCCTCTTCCCATTTTTCATTTTTCCTCAAATCCCTCATTCTAACTCCTCTGCCCTACCACTCAACCTTCCTCCATCTTTTTAGCTCCTTCTAATAATAATATGAAATGCATTACAAGGAACTTCAACAGGACCAACAAGATTATGCTATGGTTGCCAACATATTATTTAGGCATGCACTATCCATTGTAAATAAGCCTGGTGTTGGCTTAGCGGTTAGGGTGCCGGCTTGGGATCCTAGGATCCTGTGTTCGAATCCCGGTCGATCGCTGAATTAACGCCAGGGGGGTTCCCTCAGCCTGTCATCCTTCCGAGGTCGGCAAATTGAGTACCAGTTCACTGATAATTCCCTGTGTGTCGCAAGAGGCGACCAACAGGGTTGGCGGAAGGAAGGGCATCCGGCCATAAAACATTGCTTCAAAAAAGGGGTCCACGGTGCCCGAAAAAGGCCAACCCCTGCTCTGCCGTGAAAAATGACCTCTAAAGGTGGTTCTATCCATTGTAAATGCTGAGCAAGGAAGTAGCCTGGACCATTTTTAATGTCTTTGGTATTCCTCGGACGTTGGTCAATCCTCCGATCTCCCAGACTCAGAGCGAGCACTCAAACCATTGCCTCACTAAATCTTGTATGAAGTTATCACTTCATTTCATTTGTCCAATGGGATTCTCCTTCCTCCCTATCACTCATCCTTTACCCCCTCAATTTTCAAATGTCACTTTCTCCACATATCCTTTGTTGCTGTCTCCATTACACCCGAATACCATCCTCCCATTTGTTGTGCGATCTCTCACCCACTCGTCTTCCTGCAGGCCGCTGTGAGTTTGGCTCGTCATGCCGCTTCAGCCACTATGCACCTGAACAGCTGGAAATGCTGCGGCAGGAAACCCAAGGTAAAGATCCACTTGTTCCTGATGTATTATCACCTTGACGGCCTCACAACGACCCTTGAATGATATCGGATCAGATCGGCTCACTTGATTGAATTCATTGCAGTATGACATTGCTTGAGAACATGGCGTTTTCATCATCACCAGAGAACAGGATGTTATTGTGCAAATTACCATTATATGTTAAGGAATATAAAATGGCAGACATCTTGATCCGAGCTCTCTCTTTCCTCTTATGTAATGCTCCACATATTTTCTTACTAGTACCCGACTGCAAAGCCGCAATGAGCCGGCGAAGCCAAAGCCTCTTGCCACTATTTTACCCATCACTATGGCATCAGTAGGTTAGGTAGTTGGTAGTAGGTAGGTGTAGTAGGTACCGTACCTAGTTCAAAATGACACCATTTGCATTCTGGATGAGATTAAAATTTATAAAATTTCCTTCTTGATTAATTCGGTGAATTCCGTCTCAACTTCGGATATTTCCGGCCGTGAAAAACTATCCCCGACGACCGCGAGATTTCTAAAAAATAATTCTTCGTCAATTTTAGAATATTTGACGCCGTTTTCAGCGTCCGAAACGCGTAATAAGCTTTTTTGAAATAATTTGAAATGCTCGAATCTCATTGGTTCTGGTGTTTGGTGACGATTTTCGTTGAAGATAACGAGGTTGGTCTTAAAGTATTTTAATTACACATTAGAGGTGCATTAGATTGTGAATCAAACAAAGACGGGTGAAACAAACTCCTATTGAACTTTTTCGCAATTGTTTTATGCAAACTTCTGCATCCGGACGATGGCGGCCTCCATTGAGTGATTTGGTTTTAGAAATATTTTTTCAAATGCTCGAATCTCATTGGTTCCGGTGTTTGGTGACGCGTTTCGTTGAAGATAACCAGGCCCGTGCGACCCAAGGTTGGTCTTAAAGTATTTTAATAATAAATTGGAGGTGCATAAGATTGTGAATCAAACAAAGACGGGTGAAAGAAACTCCTATTGAACGTTTTTTAATTTGTTATGCATACTTCCGCATCCGCAAGATGGCGGCCTCCATTGAGCTTCGGAATTCTCAAGCCAAGGCATAATCAGGTTTGCGACATAATACGTACGCGTTTATTGACAACACCGGCTTCGCTGGCTATTACCCCCATGGTAAAAAAAAAAAAAGAGGGTGATATTGTAATCTGCTCCATCTCTGTCTCTGTCTGTCCGTCACGCTGTCTCCTCCTAAATGGTTGTGCAGAAATTCATCAAACTTGGTAGTTATGATCACCACATGGCATGAACATGCAAGAGCAGTATCATTTTGCCCCCGCCCCCTGAACTCCTGGGGTCAAAAGGTAAAATACCCAAAAATGAAATTACAGGCACATTTTTCATGAAACCTTGTATATGCAATCAACATTGGGGGACGCATTAAATCGGTAACGATTTTTGTTGGATTTGACTCCTGGGTTCACACCCCCAGGGGATTGGGACTTGGAGTCACGGGGTAAAAACTAAAGACTTTAAAACTCAAATTTGATATTGGGTCATTCCTGGTAGAACTTTTTGCCATCTTTCAACTTTGCTTTAGGTGGAAAGCGTGGGGATTTTTGACAGCGTGTCATCGACTGCTCTCTAGTGTTATCTTGTTTTCATATTCCTATCTCCACCAAACCTCCTCTTTGTCCTATCGTCCTCCTCAATTCCACACTCCTTAATTTTTCCAAGTTATACTCCTGTACTTTCACTATTTATCTCAATTATCCTTTACTTAAACACCCCCCCCCCCCCCTCCCATTCACCAAACAAATGGCCTTTCGATTACATGATATGCAGTTTGCTCCCAAGGCCGAATAGATTGTATTATGAACACATGGAGTTGGATTGATCCCATGATTAACTCGCAAGTTATTACCTCCGTCATGGAATGTGGATGGAGGCTATGTTTTCTCCCCTGTCTGTTTGTTTGTCTGTGAGCAGGATAGCTCAATAAGTTGTGAATGGATTTGGCCAAACTTTGGTGGAGAGGTTGGGTGTGTCACAAGGATGGAGCTATTCGATTTCAGTGAACATCCGGATCCAGATACTGGAATTTCAAAAGTGATTTTTCAACATTGAGAAATAGGACCAAAAACAATATCCCTCCTGCGATATTGCCAACATATTATGTCGGCGGAATATACCTGCATAGCATGATATCCCAAAAAGTTATGGATGGATCCAGACAAAATTTGGTGGATAGGTTGGCTGTGTGACAGGGAAGAATTGATTTGATTTGATGAAGATCCGGTTATGAGGATTTTAAAAGTGATTCTTCACCTTTAAGAGATGGGGACAAAAGTGATATACAGCACAAAGGTTGTGGATGAGTTGAAACAAAACTAGCTGGATGAGTTTTGTAAGTATCAAGAACAAGCCAATTATATTTTGGTTCAGGTCCAGATGCAGATCCGGCCTTTCAACGAGGTACAAAACGTAAACTGCTCATCCTGGCAGACATATGCTCTCTACTGAGTGCCGTTCTTTTTCTTTGTTGCTGTTGTCATTGTGGCTGTGGTTGTTGGTTGTGTTCTCCTTCTGTTTACTCTTATATATTTTTTCTATTGTTTCAAGAAGTATTACTGTGTATAATTTTGTGTGCTCCTTCCACGTCCGTCATGATTTATTCTAATGGATTCCTGCTGTCGTAGAATAATATACATTGTACCATTGGAAAGCTGGAACCGCTGTATTAAGCTTCAGATCCCATTTCTTCCCTTTTCCTTCTGGAAAGACCTTTTCCTCCTTAAGACAGGGATGTTTATGGTTAGACGGACACTAATTTTTATTCATAAAATAAATGGGGGGGATATTATTCCTCCCTTGGTGTTCTCAGTGCAAAACGCTGGTGCACATGTAATGGTTGATTAAGGGCCAAATTTACAAAATGCGACGCGTGTAGAATCACTATTGGTGTGATGATCACCTGTTGAAAGTTAATTGCCATTCCTTGAAGAGTGGTTACCTAATATGCGATCATAACATAATCACAATTGTTTAAATAACAAATAAACTTTTACACATCAGCAAGGGCATGTTTAAGAGTGCGTTTAAGGCTTTGATGCAAGAAATAGGCAAAAATGTTATACTTAGAACTACCGTTGTACTCTCATATTATACTCTCATATACTTCCTGGCAGTTTAAGTTAACTTTAGACTCACTATAAGGGTATGGAAGGAGTGGCAAAACGTAAACCAGACCTGCATACATAATAAATACATAGCCACGAATTAATTTTATACTGTAGTGTACAACCCAAACATAAAACATGATAAATATTTCAAAAACTATCATCGATCACTTCAATCCAGGTTACCCAGAGCGGCATATGTGGGAACCATAGCTCTGCTACAGAGATTGTACACATTCACAGATTGTCTTTTCTGTGATGAATGGTTAGAGGGATGGATGGATGTACGAGTCGAAGGAGGGATGGATGAGTCGAAGGAGGGATGGATGAGTCGAAGGAGGGATGGATGAGTCGAAGGAGGGATGGATGAGTCGCAGGAGGGATGTTTTGTCGAAGGTTTTGTCGTACAAAGTACACAAATGTTATGCGAATGTGAATGTTATGCGGGAGTCCAAACCTGAGAATTGGAAAAATTGGAAAAACTAAATAGCCTATTTTACTCCTGGAGACCCCAGGATTACCCACACAAAATATCGTTGCGATCGGTTCAGCAGTTTTTATGGTACCTTCGAACAGACAGACAGACATTTGGTGAATTATAGTAAGATAAAACCCTCAAAATCACGTTCGTCCGTCCGTCCGTCCACCAAAAATGTGTTGGCGCTCATATCTCAAGGGCTATACATTGAAACTAGCTGAAACTTGGAATATACATCGGCCAATAGGTCTAGCCAATAGCCATCTAGTTAATGGCTTTCAAAACAAATTCCACCTAAGTGCTATAGCTTTTGCTTTAAAATTAAATATATATACATAAATAAATATATAAAAATATATACATCTACTATATAAGAAAGCCGTAGGTTTTTTTTGATTTAAAAAAAAATCGCTCTATCGTGCCTAAGCCTTTTTGATTAATGACAGTTTTATACGAGTTCACATTGCATAAATAAATACAAAACAATCACCAGACATTCAAACACAAATAATGAAATAATTCCAGAAGCGGTCAAAGTTGATGTTAAGTCTTCTTCTTCTTCCTGAACGTCATCATAATTAACTCAGAAACGTGATGAACGGCACATTCACCAGCATATATTGAATGAAAAGGTAAAATGATGATTTGACATTTGCGATGAATTCTGATTTGGATGCAATTGCGTTTCCATTATATTTGCTCATTTCAAATATGTTAATGTTTCTTTTTTCGCTTGAGCAACGCCGGGTACTCAAGCTATAAATACCTATATACTTTACTCGGGGTACAAATACAACTTTGTCTGGGGGGGTAACATAGGCTATGTGGCCGGGAGAGGACCGGGAGAGGGTGTAAATTCTCTATGTAAATGTGTACCATGTAGCGCCACCTGGTGATGGTGGCAGAGGGTATTATATTTTACTTTTTTACCTGTGCAACACTGAGGTTATGAAGCACTCTTTCCATGGGGAATTTTGTTTTCCTCCTTCCCTTTCCTCCCCTCACCCAAAACGGAGGGGCCTGTCAAAGCCACCCCACCCCCCAAAAGACATATATGTAGTAGATAACTTACCCCCCCCCCCCCCTGCAGGGCAACGTCGGGTACTCCTGCTCGTACTTTATAACTCTGTTAAATAAATAAATAAAATAAATAAAAAAAAGTATAAATGTTATTACCCAAATTTAATGTGCTGGCTTAATGGCCTAATGGATCGTCAGACGTCCTATCAGACTCCCAAGCTGGGGATTGTGGGTTCGAATCCTGTCTGGGTTGAATGTTTTTTCCCATTACTTTTTCCAAGTATTTTATATCGTCTTGAATAAAGTCTTGTACGATGAACAAATGCATTTTTTTGTATTTAAAATGTATCTTGTGAAAAATGCGATGGGATGTGCCATGTGGCAAACTACAGAAAATAAGGGCAAATAAAAAGAAGAAAGGGCATCTGGCAAATAAAATACATTTACTTCTTCATGCAGGTGTATGAATCAAATTGGCACCCCTTTTTATGAACTTTTCTAGAACATTACTTGGTTTCTCCTAAGAACACAAGGGTAGTACAGCATGCACAAGATTTTTTTGAATGTCCCTTCTTTTCTATTGTTCGGCAATTTCTACAAGCTATGGAATGTCCCTTCTTTTCTCTACTTTGCTACATGACATATACCCTTATATAAAGGGGCCTTTCCTATGCCGCTGGCATTTTACCCAAGAATGTGCTAAATCGCCTCCAACAATTATCCATGGTGCTGCGTGCGATTCGATGCCAGTGCATCATTTCAATTGGATGTTGGAGATATGAGTAATGTTTCACAGGCTAATCAGCTGTTTAGAAGCACACAACTAAACGGCTGTTTATCTCCCTTCTTAAATTGCTGTTTGGATGTGTGTTTTGCTGTGTGCGTACAAAAATGTTTTGTCAGCGTTTAAGGGTTAGGCATGTGTTGGCAAGTCCCACGCTCAATGCCTTTCAGAAATTCGGCCCTATATGGTTTCATGGCAACTTGGAATGGCACTAAAATGCAACCTACAAAAAAAAGCTGCACCACAACCCACTCCTCTCTCCCTCTCTCCCTCTCTCCCTCTCTCCCTCTCTCCCTCTCCCCCTCTCTCCCTCCATTCCCTCCCATTCCCTCCCATTCTCCTTCCCCTCCTCCTCTCTCCATTCCCTCCCATTCTCCTTCCCCTCCTCCTCTCTCCATCCCTCCTCCATTCCCTCCCATTCTCCTTCCCCTCCTCCTCTCTCCATCCCTCTTCCATTCCCTCCCATTCTCCTTCCCCTCCTCCTCTCTCCTATCCCCTAATCCTCCTTTAACGTGGAAGAAAAGACGTCCGAGGCATTCAGATTCCAGGTCAATTCTGTTTATTCAAAAAGAAACCGTATCACCCACTTGTCCTTCTTCCGGTTATCCTGGTACCGGAAGTCCCTCAATCAACCAGAACTCAAGCATATTTGCATGTTATCTCATCAAAGGAAGATTATGCTGCTACACTCCCACTCCGCCTCCCCTCATCCGACCCCCCATCACCTCCCTTCCCCAGCTTCCCCAAACAAAATGGAAAAAACAATATTTTATTTGGTGTAGGAATGTATATATAATTTTTGATATAACTTTCGATTTTGTTATATTTTGTATTTGAATGACTAATTGCAAAGGTTTTGTATGTTTTTAGGAGGCAAAGAAGATCTCAATAAAGATGGACAACCTCCCCCAACACTTGAAGCTTGGCTGAGAAAGAGGGAAAACAGGTAAGGACAAAGTGCAGGATGACATTTGGGTGGTTTGTTGTAGGTGAGAGAATGTAGGATTTGGGTGGTTTGGACATTTGGGTGGTTTGTTGTAGGTGAGAGAATGTAGGATTTGGGTGGTTTGGACATTTGGGTGGTTTGTTGTCGGTGAGAGAATGTAGGTAGGTGGGCAAGTACCGAGTTATCTATTAGCAAGCGTATTCATCTTGGGCGAGTTGTGATCTGGTTACTGAAGATGGTGGCTTTGATATTGTAAGTGAAATAAGTTTAAGTTTTTGTGCTGGTAGGCCATAAAAAAGGTTAATGAAACAAAAACTCGTAACTCGACACCAGTGACAGATATGATTTTTTTTTTAATGTGAGATATTCGTTCAATCCCCAGGTTTTAATATTTAAACGAGTTCTCAATATGACCACTCCTCTATTATATATTGTCTTGTCCGTAGCTAGTTAAGACCAGCCTTGGACGAATAGCCGAGACAGTTTTACTCCCAAGGCGGCAGCCCAAAAAATGGTGGTATTTTTGTCACGCTTGGAATGAAGTGATGCGAAGTGTTTATCTGATCTGAACACACCGGTTTATTCCGAAACCACAAACAAGTAAGCAGGACAGTCAATTCAACAATAATGATTTTAATGTAAATAAAGCAAAGAACGAAAATATCGAAATAAAAAAGGAGGTAAATTAATTTCCTAACGTGAGGATCCTCCACTCAGATTCACAATACACAACAGGGGAATGATAAAATAAAATCGCTTTAGCCGGCCGGCACTCAGCTTTGGCCTCAAGTTCCCCTCTTCGTGGAGAGTGGGGCGATGGTTAAGTTCTCTTGCACCTGAGCTCACAAGATGGTGCCGAAGGCGCCAAGGGTGGTGAGTTGAGCAGACGAGACGGCCTCCTTTCTCCTCCACCGTCTGGTGAAGCACACGCGGCTTTCAGCTTCCTTGCGAGCCAACAATAATCAAAACTCCTTTTCAATCACCGCAGCAGAAACCCTCTCCTCAACCCACACAAAATGGCCAAGCCTTCTCATCAAAAACCAAGAGAGAGATCAACTTCTTCACCAACGTCTCTAGAAGCTTCTCACTCTGACGTCACCCCCCGGCCCTCTCGGCCAATCACGACCTTCAGGGCAGTGGCCTGCCGGCTCTTTCTTCCTCGCCCATCGTACCACTCTGGGGGCGTGGCCTTTTGCCGTAAGTGTTCATGTGGTCGGCGCTTAGTTGCCGTGAGTGTTCAAGGGTCGGCGCTGGTTGTAAATGTTGTTTATTGGGGATTATCATGGTCGGCCTTGTAAATGTGAAACATCAGGGAAAATCACATACTGGGGAAAACTAACCTTAATCCCTAACTAATTATCACTGCTTCACCCCTCGTGTGAAGACACATACCCAATCTTAAGCTACAGAATCCCTACTTAAGTACATCGAGATTTTTCCCACGCATCCATGGTCCATGCTATAATTATACAATCCTACCTTTCCTATGGGATCTTTTTACCTAACCCCCCACAGACGTAACAATATTTATCTATATAAATAAAACACAGTTTGTGTGTGTGTGTGTGTGTGTGTGTGTGTGTGTGTGTGTGTGTGTGTGTGTGTGTGTGTGTGTGTGTGTGTGTGTGTGTGTGTTACCGATAGACTCCTAAACGGAGAGGCTCACGTACTTGATATTTGGCATAGACATGGCCATTGAGCCTGGGAAGGACATGGCCTACCTCAAAATATTTGACGAGATCCATATTTTTTATTCATATTTACCTCAGCGCATTTCAGCGAGGAACATTATACACGGAATCTCAGCCTGTGCCAGAGCAGCTCACTGATTCGCTCAGAGCGATCACGTGATGTTCCATCCTCGCTGTCAGACCACTGAATGGAAAATATATAGAATGACCATTGCCATTCACACCACATAGGTGGAGATGCAGCTACCGGGCGCCATCTTGGTTGGCATTTGATGCTGGGCGATTGTGATTTCCGTCATGCGTTTGCACGTAATTCAGAGCGAAAAGCGATTGCGTTTTTTCACCTTTTGTGCGATCGTGTTTTGTGTCGATTTTGTGCGATATGAATTAAACGTCTTTGAAACAGCTGTGAAACGTCTTTCCACAACCCTTCCATAACCGATTGGAGCAGTTTATTGCCGCACAAAATGGCATTTTAACATTTGTCTGGCTTTTAAAATCTGGGACACGTTCAAAACAAACGAGATCCGCGAAGCGAGTTGGTTGAGTCGTGTTAACCAAGATGGCGACACGACGGCTACACTTTTCACGGAGTATGAGCGTTTTATATATTTTCAATTCAGTGCACCAGACTCGCTCACATACTTGATTTGTAGCATAGACATAGCCATTGGGCCTTCACGGTGTAATTTGTGCGAGGCTTTTGTTCGAGTGAGCTTGAGTCGAGAGGGCGAATGTACGGGTTGGGAATGTACGGGTCTCCCTTCCCCCGCCCGGCAACGCTGGTACTGGAGGGCGTCACAGGATCGGTGAGTCTCCAAAAGCCGCTTCGTGCTGTTGTCGCGATTGTTGTGCTGCTCTCCTCCCATGAGAACTGCAACGTCATTGTTGACTGGCCCTCCCCTTCCTCCCCTCCCCTTCCCCCGCCCTCCTCTCCCTCCCCTTCCCTCCACCTCCCCTTCCCTCCCCTCCACCTCCCCCCTCTGTCCTCCCCTTCCCCTCTGTCCTCCCCTTCCCCTCCCCCCTCCCCTTCCCCTCCCCTTCCCCTCCCCCCTCCCCCTCCCCTTCCCCCCTCCCCTTCCCCCTCCCCTTCCCCCCTCCCTTTCCCCCTCCCTTCCTCCTCCACCCTACCCCCTCCCCTCCCCCTCCCCTCCCCCTCCCCTCCCCCTCCCCCTCCCACTCCCCCTCCTTTTCCCCCTCCCCCTCCCTTTCCCCCTCCCCCTCCCCCTCCCCCTCCCCCTCCCCCTCCCCCTCCCCTTCCCCCTCCACCCTACCCCTCCCCCCATTCATCTTTTGTAAACTTTTTTTGTTTTGTTTACAAGGTTGAGCCTCATAGAAGAGCTAGAACACTGAAGGGATCAGGACACAACAGTACAAATGCAACACCAGAGAAAGGGGAAAACACCAACAGCTGGTTGATGGACAAGCAATAGGTGTGGGGGAGGAATGAGGGGTAGGGTAGGATGTATGGGGTGGACAAGGTGGATACAGAAGGAAACATTCAGGAAGGAAGAACTGGAAATTTGGAATGAGTTGGGGGGGAGGGGGGGGGTTTGGGGGTTAGTGAGGGTAGAAAAGATCATGGTTTTGGATGGAGAATGATCTGAGATTGTGGTGAACAGCTGTCTTGAAGACCTGTAAGGAAGAATGAGATTGAACAGAATGTGGAAGTTGATACCATATTGAAGTTGATATTGAAGGAAAACAAGAGGAACAAATGAGTTTTATCACTGGGGCCATTTATTTTAGGTGTTGCTTTTACTTTTCTAAGTGAAAAAAATCGTGTGTGTGCGCATGCTGTTTAAGATAGAAAAAAACCTAATTGGTGTACAATTCCTTTTGACTTTCCCTTTGTCCTCAGGAGTTTCACTAGAGATGCAGTTACTCTACCTGAAGGTCTCCCCCCATTGGCTGAACTTCCACCATCATTACTTCCACCACCATGTACAGGCTGGGATCATGCATCCACTCCTTCCTGGGGTCTGGCTGCATTGCCATTACCAGGAATATCAGTCCTCCAGTCTGCATACCCCTTCGTACTTTAATTACAGGGATTTTTTGATCGTCTCGATACCTCCCTTTTATTCACAGAGAGCAAACGAGCATCTGGGTAAAACTCATTTCTTATTAGATTCTGTTCACTTATTACAAGCCAAGAACAGTCGTCAAGACTTGATACTTAAAATATGGGATCTCTGAGCTAAAAGTCTCCATACTTTATTTTTATTCCCATCACATCATGCTGTTATTATTCTTTTTTGTAAGGTTAGTATTGTTGACCTCCAAGTTAACAACAGGACCAATTAACCACTGATGTAATTCTCAGGACAAATGTTTCATTTCATGTGTAAATGATGCTTGGAACTTGCATGATCTATGGCTGTTTGCTTATGCAGTGGCATGTTGATGTTTGGGAATGGGCATTACTCTTAACACCAATTATGGTGGCGCAATGTGGTATGGCCATTCAAATGTATACCAAAGTTTGTGGATTCTAATCCAGTTGCAGTCATCATTCACACGGATGTTTTCTAAGTTTCTGAAACGAGTTGGTTTCAGGACTGGAACACCACTTACATTTGGCCTGTAAGATGTGAAGAATCCAGTAATGATGTTACTTTTTATTCTAATTTTTTGTTTGTTTGTTTTTGTATACAGAGTCGAGGCTCGTCAAAGAGCTAACATTTATCAAACAAACTGTTGTGGAAAACCAATCAGGTCCACACAACTTTAGTCCAACTGGTGGTTTAATTCCATTTAGATCACTAGGGCATGCCCGTACTATATATAAGCTAGGACGTGCCCGTACGTGGGTGCCCGTTCCTTGCCAAAAAAAAAAAAAAAAAAAAATTTGTGTAGGGGTGTGTGTGTGTAAACATCCTAGGGCGTGCCCGTACGTGGGTGCAAAAAAACATGCGTGCAAACAACAACAACAAAAAAAAACTTTGAAACCACGTGGCAGTAACGACCACAGAACCCCCCCCCCCCTCTATTTACATGAATGGTTTGGTCCATTCGCAACGACCACAGAACCCCCCCCCTCTATTTACATGCAATGGTTTGGTCCAAAGCGAACGGCTTGCAGTGTTTGGTAAAGAAATCGCCATAGCTCGGTAAGTAATTGTCCGATTAATATGAAACCTTGAAAAGGCACATCCTCGGGTCCCCAGCAATATACCTGGCAAGTTTAAAGTATATCGGACCGGTAGTTGTTGAGAAACAGCGGTCACAGACAAACATACACACATACACACATACACACAGAGATTAATGGAATTATAGATAGATAACATCATCCTGTAATGAAGGAAATACAATAAGTATACGATGTGACATCACATGGGACCATTCATCTATCTATAATTCCAGTAATCTCTGTGTGTGTGTCTGTGTGTGTGTGTGTGTGTGTGTGTGTGTGTGTTTGTCTGTGACCGCTGTTTCTCGACAACCACGGGTCCGATATACTTGAAACTTGCCAGGTATATTGCTGGGGACCTGAGGATGTGCCTTTTCAAGGTTTCATATTAATCGGAGAAGTAGTTACCGAGCTATGGCGATTTCTTTACCAAACTCCGCAAGCCGTTCGCTTTGGACCAAACCATTTCATGTAAATAGAGGGGGGGGATTGTCACCGTACTCGCAAGCCGTTCGCTTTGGCTTTGCGAATGGACCAAACCATTTCATGTAAATAGAGGGGGGGGATTGTCACCGTACTCGCAAGCCGTTCGCTTTGGCTTTGCGAATGGACCAAACCATTTCATGTAAATAGAGGGGGGGGATATAATTTTAGATATATATATAGTACGGGCATGCCCTAGTCTATCTATAATTCCAGTAATCTCTGTGTATGTATGTATGTATGTCTGTATGTCTGTGACCACTGTTTCTCGACAACCACGGGTCCGATATACTTTAAACTTGCCAGGTATATTGCTGGGGACCCGAGGATGTGCCTTTTCAAGGTTTCATATTAATCGGACAAGTAGTTAGCGAGCTATGTCCAAAAAACGATTCAACCAATCAGAGAGCAGCGAGTTATCACGTGTGCCGAACGTGGCGAACAGACTCTGCCTCGGACGGCACATTTGAGAGCGTATTCATTTATTTCACGTTGGCAAACTATGTTGCCGCTATGTTGGCGTTAAACTATGTTTTAAAACTAATTAAAACTAATTTGCGATTCTTTCGCTTTCCTGCGCGTTTGTGCACGCTATGGCGATTTCTTTACCAAACTCCGCAAGCCGTTCGCTTTGGACCAAACCATTTCATGTAAATAGAGGGGGGGGGGGGGGGGGGGGGATTGTCACCGTACTCGCAAGCCGTTCGCTTTGGACCAAACCATTTCATGTAAATAGAGGGGGGGGGGGGGGGATTGTCACCGTACTCGCAAGCCGTTCGCTTTGGCTTTGCGAATGGACCAAACCATTTCATGTAAATAGAGGGGGGGGATATAATTTTAGATATATATATAGTACGGGCATGCCCTAGTAACATTCAATGCAAGCAAGCTGGATATTCTATGCTGGCGTACCGTTACCGAGTCTACCAGATGTAACGTGTCACAGGAGAAGTCTCGGAGCACCGTCCGCAGCAGTGGGTCTTATAGTCACGCCCCTAGCGGTGTCAACGAGCAGCGAGCATCACCCCCGGGTTCAGTACGAATACGATTTCACTACATTCTCCCCCCCCCCCCCCCCGTCAGAATTATACGGCGGTGCGGCTAGAAGCGAGCGAGCGTCAGCACGAACAGGGTACGGAACGTCAGTCGACCCAACCGTATCGGGCCGGGCGGCGAATTTCTCTGCCAGCACGCGTCCGAAATTCCCCGGGTACGGCATCACGCATCCCTGTGTCCCCGGCGTCGGAGGCGCCATCAGGGTCGGGTGACGAAGGGGGTAACTCCAAGTCGTCGGGCCCAGGTAGACCCGGCGAGGGGAGAGTCGGTAGACTTTCGGCGATGGGAGCGTCGGGAGAGGCCATAGTCTCATAGATGGGTTCGGTCGGTCCGTCCGATTCCCTACTCAGGTCGGCGACCCCGAAAGGGGCAAGGTGACGGACGGAGACAGTAGTCTCACGGCCATCAGTCGTCATCACACGAGCATGCTCAGGATTAGCCTGGAGAATCTGCACTTTGTCCACTAGGGGGTCGTACTTGCTCGTGCGAACCGCCCGTTTAAGGTAGGCCGGCCCGGGCCCAGCGAGCCAACTGGGCAAAGACCGTATACACCCCGTGCTCCTGGGGTGGTGGAAAAGTCGCTCGTGGGGAGTTTGGTTGGTTGCCGTACTCGGGAGAGCCCTGATCGAGTTCAACGCCGCAGGTAGCGACCAAGCCCATTTATCGAGGCCCCGGCCGAGGGTCCGGAGGTTGAGCATGACGGCCCGCCAGATAATCCCGTTGAAGCGTTCGATCTGCCCATTAGCCTGGGGTCTGTACGGCGTGGTGTAACTAGAAGCAATGTTATTTTGGAGCAGATAGCCGCGCACCTCCTGAGACAAGAAGACCGCACCCCGGTCAGTATGGACATAGGCCGGGTAACCGAACATTGAGAACAAGTTCTGTAAGCATCGCATCACCGTGGCAGCAGTCATGTCCGCGCACGTATAAGCAAAGGGGAATCGCGAGTACTCATCGACGATAGTGAGCAGATAGCGAGAGCCGCTCGACACCGGCAATGGGCCCTTGAAATCCATCGCCAAGCGTTCCCACGGTCGCGTAGCCTTAACCAGAGTCCCCATGGGAGGGTTATAGAAACGCGGTTTGATTTCCGCGCAGATAGCGCAGTCGCGACAGATACGGCGGATATCGTCAATCGAGTATGGGAGATTGCCACACCGCACAAAATGAGCGAAACGCGTTACGCCGGGATGGCCCGCAGTGGCATGCAGCACCCGTAGGCCCTCCAAAGAGGTGATACCCGCGCATGTAGCCGGTCGTGATAAGGCATCGGCGGCCCGGTTATCCTTCCCCGGGCGATATTTGATGGTGTAACAGAAGTCGGCGAGTTCGATACGCCAGCGAGTGATTTTCTCATTCTTAATGCGCTGGGCGTGTAAGGTGTCGTACATGAACGCAACGCTTTGCTGGTCCGTGATGATTTGGAAGCTCCGCCCGAGTAAGTACGGGCGCCATCGCCGAATAGACTCGACGATCGCATACGCTTCCTTTTCGACGGACGAGTGTCTCCGCTCAGCGGTGGTAAGAGTTCGTGAAAAGAAAGCCACGGGACGCCCCCCTTGGGAGAGGGTCGCCGCGATGGCCTGATCCGAGGCGTCACTTTCGAGGACGAAAGAGCCGCTCTCGTCGATTGTCGCCACGGCGGCTCGGGCGATGTCGGCCTTAAGGCCTTCAAAGGCCGCCAATGCGGCCGGACTCAGTGGGAAGGTGTCGCAGGCCACGAGGGGGCGAAGTTTCGCGGAGAAACTTTGCACCCATTTGGAGTAATGGGCGAATAGCCCGAGGGCGCGCTTCAGGGACGCCCGATCACAGGGAGGGGCCATGTCGAGCAAAGGTCGCAGCCGCTCCTTATCCGGAGCGACAGAGCCATGGGTCACGGTGTACCCCAGAAGATCTATCGTGCGTAGGGAGTATTGGCACTTATCCTCGTTCATAGTTAAGTGATACCTCTGCGCGACCTCAAGGAAGCGCTTCAGATTAGCATCATGGTGCCCTTGGTCATATCCACAAACCGTAAGATTATCGAGGTAGACGAAAACATCGGTTAAGTGCTCCCGCGCAATGAGGTCATCCATGGCCCTCTGGAAACAAGGGACCCCGTTCGTTACCCCAAAAGGCAATCACGTAAATTGGTACAACCGCTGCCCCGACTCAAATGCGGTATAGATACGATCCGCCCTAGAGATAGGGATCTGGTGGTACGCGCTACGGAGATCGAGAGTGCTATAGACCGAATACTGGGACACCTGTTGCACCAGCGCGTCCATCCCCGGAAGGGGGTAGGCATCCAGCTGTGTAAAGCGGTTAATCGTTTGGGAATAGTCGATTACCATGCGTCTGCGGTGGGCCTCGCTGCGCACCACCAAGACCTGGGCGCGTCACGGCGACCTGCTAGGTTCTATGATGCCGTCTTTCAAGAGCTGAGCCGTTTCGTCCGCAATGAATTGCATGTCTGCGCGAGAGTAGCGCCGTGATTTCACCGCGACAGGGGTGCAGTCGGAGGTTAGATTGGGGAACAGCGAAAGCGGCTGGATGTCCATTTGCGCTAGGGCGCACACCGCAAGCGCGTCGTCCGCCCCCACAACAAGCGTGTCAGGCCCACCAAACTCCATTACCAGACGTCCATGCAGCTTAAGAAAATCGTGTCCTAACAGAATATCAGCACATAATGCGGGTAAAACCATAAGGTGTACATCAGGGAAAACCCGTCCCTTTAGCACGAGTTTCAATCGGCATTCCCCCTTCGTGCTGAGTCGAAGCCCCTGGGAAGCCATGAAGATCCATCTCGTAGACCTCCAGATCCGCCATCCATGCCTGAGCACAAGTCGCTGGTCGATAAAACTATCCGTAGACCCTGTATCCACCAAGGCCCGAACACAATGGCCTTCGACCATGAGGGGAATAAGGGCTTGAGCCAGGCCAGACGAGGCTGCTGGGAGTGGGACTGAGCCCCCCGAATGGGTCGGACAAGCCTCGCGGGTGGATCCTATGCCAGCAGCAGTTTTGCGGTCGTGGCCGGAGTCTGCGTTGTCCATGGGGAATCCATTAACGCCATCAGAGGGCTTTCCCAAGCATTCCGGTGTTTCGCGATTCAAAATCTGACAATTCTGACGGGAAAAGGCCTCCGTAGTATTTGAAAACGCCTTTGGACACTTTTGGCAGAAAAAGGCCTCCGTAGTATTCGAAATCGCCTTTTCCGGGGTGAGGGCCACTGTTAGCTCGTGGACGACACGAGGAGAACGTTCCGCTGGGGCTTGGCGAGGCTTCAAAGCCCCTTGCGTGGCCCGGAGTTTGGTCAAGGACACGTACTTCGTGCCCGATTGAGGATGAGACGGTGGTGGCTGTCCGGTGACGCCCGCCAAGGACGTCTGAGCGCCCAGGGGCCCGCAGAGAGGGGCCCTCCCCTTCGAAGTCGGGTAAGGCGCCGGGTTTCGGGCTCGGCTCGCAGGCTCCGCAATGAGCCCATTAAAGGTCGCCGCGCCCGCGCGATCGCGACCGCGCGATTCAATGAGCCGCGGGCCGCGTGCCGTTTTCCTGCACACTTTCGCGTAATGTCCCTTTTGCGAGCACAAATGGCATATAGCGTCTCGTGCCGGACACACGGGCCGGGCATGGCGTGGCCCCCCACAGAAAAAGCATGCGGCCCCGCGTAAGGCCTTGGGTCTGGTCGTAACGGCAGCCGTCAGGACTGGGTCTTCCTCCGGAGCATCCCGGAGTTCCGCGAGCAGGTCCGCGTCCTCGGCGGTAGCACTCTCCGGCCGGGCGTGTAGTGTAGTGCCCGCCAAGAGGCGCGTGCGATCATAGGTGTTCGATTGCATCCGCGCTTCGGTGTATACTTTCCCTTGCTCGAGTGCCGTAGCGAAGGTCAGGTCGGTCTTCTCTAAGAGCTTGAGCCTTAGTTCCTGGGAGGAGACCCCTGCAATGAAGGCATCTAAAAGAAGATCATCCTGAGACTGCGCGGGAGTCCGTGGCTCCCTGGTGCTGTCCAGCAAGAGCTGCCGGAGCTCCTGGGCGTAGTGGTCCATCGCCTCGTTGGGTTGCTGACGTCGCGTTTGCAGCAAATATCGTGCATACACCGGGCTTTTTTCCTTTATGTACAGCCGTTAGAGCTCCGCGATCGAGAGGTCATACGTCGCGAATTGAGCGATGGAATTGTACACCTTGTAGTCGATTTTTGAATGAAGTGTTGCTAGCTTCGCAGCAGCCGTCGGCGCGGTCTCAGGCTCGTCGAAATGATTCTCCAATGTTCTGAGCCAGTGCTTCAGTTGCAAGCCACCATCCGGGGCTTGCGGGTCAGCGCAGAATACGGCAACCGCCAGCGTCTTGTTGCCAGCCATGTCGGTAGATATAAATGGAATTAAGTGTTGTGGAAAACCAATCAGGTCCACACAACTTTAGTCCAACTGGTGGTTTAATTCCATTTAGATCATAACATCATCCTGTAATGAAGGAAATACAATAAGTATACGATGTGACATCACATGGGACCATTCATCTATCTATAATTCCAGCAATCTCTGTGTGTCTGTGTGTCTGTGTGTCTGTGTGTCTGTGTGTCTGTGTGTCTGTGTGTCTGTGTGTCTGTGTGTCTGTGACCGCTGTTTCTCGACAACCACGGGTCCGATATACTTGAAACTTGCCAGGTATATTGCTGGGGACCCGAGGATGTGCCTTTTCAAGGTTTCATATTAATCGGACAATTACTTACCGAGCTATGTCCAAAAAACGCTGCAACCAATCAGAGAGCAGCGAGCTATCACGTGTGCCGAACGTGGCGATCAGACTCTGCCTCGGACGGCACATTTGACAGCGTATTCATTTATTTCACGTTGGAAAACTATGTTGCCGTTAAACTATGTTTTAAAACGAATTCAAACTGCGATTAAATTAAAACGATTCATCCTAACTGCGATTTGCGAACTTCCGGACAGTGACGACTTATCTTCCGGCAGCCAATCACAGAACGCTCTGTTGCGTAGGCGTGGCCGATGTGAGACGAGCGGAGCTGAGCGCGTTACGAGCTGACCGCCATTACGGTACGTAATTCGATTTCTTATGCGCATTATTTCTCCCAATTCAGTCAGAGCGAAGGGCGGAAGCGAAGAGCGTTGTTTTTTTTGTTTACGGGCGTACGGGCGGGGTAGAGCGTACGGGTAGCGTTTTTTTTTTTTTTTGGCCACGGAACGGGCACCCACGTACGGGCAATGCCCTAGTAACATTCAATGCAAGCAAGCTGGATATTCTATGCTGGCGTACCGTTAGCGAGTCTACCAGATGTAACGTGTCACAGGAGAAGTCTCGGAGCACCGTCCGCAGCAGCGGGTCTTATAGTCACGCCCCTAGCGGTGTCAACGAGCAGCGAGCATCACCCCCGGGTTCAGTACGAATACGATTTCACTACACAAACAAATCAAACAAACAAAGTATATAAAAAGGGGAGCGGTCGACAAGAAGGGGAGGAAGCACACAAACACAACATTTGAGAGCAGGGACATCGGGAGATGTGTGGGAGGGAGAGGGCCTGGGGGGAGGCAGGATAGGTATAAAACGCAAGGACACCAAGGACTTCCAGGAAGGAAGTCGGCACCTCAAAAAAGTGGATTTGGGGTGAAATTAGCGGGGGTAGAAAAGATCAAGGTTTTGGATTGGGGAAGATAAGAGATGGTGGTGAACAGCCGTTTTACAGACCTGGAGGGAGGAGTGGGATTGAAGAGAGTGAGGGAGTTTGTTCCAGAGGCGGGAGAAAAGAGGAATGAAGGAGTGAAGGTGAGCAGAGAGTCTTGATTTTGGCAGTTTAACCATAAGAGGGTTGCAGGCAGATCTTGTGCGACCTGTAGGAATATTTGGGGGACAGAGCCCAGAGAGAGCTGGGGGAGCAAGGCCGGAGAGGAGTCGGTAGAAGATGGAAAGACCACCAACCTGCCTGCGGTGAGTAAGTGAAAGGCCCTCGGAGATAGCGTCATCGCGGGATATTCCAATCTTCCAAATGGGTTATATATTGTTACAGACGCGGTAGTGGATGTTGGTTTACCGAGCGGTTTGGTATGACCGCGTCTACACAGTTTACCCGATTATACTCGAACGTTGGCCGAGTCGCGCTACGCTAAATTAATTGAGGAAAGGACACAGCGGCTGGGTTAAAATGACACGACACCAGGGGTACAGTTCTCAAGACCTCCGGAGGAGGTTATAATAGTTCGGGACGTTAGATTACAAGGACAAGAGAGACAGCATAGGAAGGTAGGCACTTAATCACGGTCTTATAGTAACCCCGACAGACGACAGATAAACGGGACAAGGCTGACTCACACGGGGATTGATGGCAAGAAAGGGCAGGTAGTCGAGGCTCAAGGTGCACCTTGGCGCAGGGGCAGAATGGACCCGGTCCGGTCCAGAGATGCGGGAGGTCTCGTCGCGCTGGAGGTGGCGTCTGTTTCTCCTTCGTGGCTGAGGCGCATCTGACGTCACGTCCGGTAAGTCGCTGCGTATATCCGGCGGGGAGTGACACGCCCTCGGCTCGTTAGCTCCGCCCCAGATGGAATCGGCCCGTTGCTTCTTATTGGGTGCGGGGGGGGGGGGTTACCGGGCTCCGCCCTTGACGAGGAGCTGACAGCCAGCCCCTTCGTGGTAACCCCGTAACCTGGAGGTAACCTGGAGCACATGGGCAATGGCGGCTAACCGAGCCGGAGTGAGGACGCCCACTCCGCGCACCGCGGCCGCGCCGCCCCCGCTGTGGTTGTAGTTGTTGTTGTTCCATGAGATGATGGGAGGATGCGGAGATGAGGTTGTGGGGAGGTATTGGGAGGTCCTAAACTCACTACTGGTGCCATACAATCACATTCTGGTGCAACGAAGAGTCAGAATTAATGGAAACGAGTCCTTAACTGACATAGACTAAGAATAACTAGCAAGATGTCCGAAAGTTGTCTACGTGAGATGCGGTGGACCTGGGCACGACATTTAATGGGGGAAGAAGGGGAAGGTCGGTTCTACAGAGTGTTGTTTACAGACAATGGGACTAGGGAATGGGGGATTGGGGATAGTTGGGGAGTATTGGGGAAATAGGGGAATATTTACAAGCGGATATGGAGGCCAAATCCCATATCCGCAACATTGCACCCTTCTCTACCCTCGGGGCGTCCCGACCCGATAAATTTTTACCTATTTTAGTGTGGCACTCAGATGTAGTTCCCTCTACTATTAACTCTACCCTGAGTGCGACAGTTTTACAGATATTCACAAATGAGTAAATATGTCCCCCTGCGACGTTGCACCCTTCTCCTCACAGAAACACACCCACAGGATAACCGAATCACGGAAAGAATTCGCAAACTAAACATACAGCCGGTAGGGAGCATTATTTACACCAGACTACGCTGATATTTACACTACGATCCAGGACCTGTTTTTGGAGGAACACATGCAGATGTTATGCATAGAGAGAGCACGCATGCCAGCATCGATACACCAACCCACGAGTGCTCTGTGGCCTTACGGCCTTTAATAATGTGCAGAGCACCCCTTCCAAGCACCAAAAGCACCACCCCATCACACAGTCAGCACCATCCGGTGCACCAATAAAATGTTTAATAATCATGGTGTGGTGTCGCAGCCGGCCGATGTTCTGCCGCTGGTCTTGCCTTCATGTGGTGCACTTGGCCTTCTTGCTTCCTTAGAAAATAAAGAAAGGCGCCAACCGCGTCCATTTCCTTATTGTGGCCGTCAGGGTGCCAACTATTAGTGGTTCACCTGTATGGCATCGGTGCCACGTTGACCCAGAGGTCCATCCACGGGTGGTGCTTGGCCGCAAAAGAACTGCGGTCCATGGTGGGCGGCCACAAACATTGCGGTCCATATGGTGTATCGATCCAGGCAGCAAGCAGCGAAAGTGCAGGCCCACAACTGCGGAGCCAGCACCTCTCTCTCCTCTCTCTCTGCCCCAAAGCCAGATCCTCGGAGGTGGGAGACAAAAGAAGCAGACAAGTGAGTAAGGTGGTAAGGGCGCAAAAGTGCACGCAATGTAAGGTAATGCACACTGGGGGCACATGGGAACCAGGTGAGACAGGTACGTTCCTACCGTACGCCCCCCCCCCCACCAGGTAACCTACATTGCCCCTCCCTTACCCCTTACTGTATCCACAAAACACAACACTACCCATAAACATCTACTTTACAAATCAACAAACGTCCCTACTGTCTTCCCCGTTCCTCCCATATACCAAATTCGTCTTCTCTCCCTCCTAACCAATCAAATTTGCCATTTTCAACTCTCATCAAAATTTGCCATCTCCAACTGAACATCAAAATTTGCCATTACCAATTCATCATCAGTCCCTCCTAAGGAGGGAGAGATGGAATCACCCCAATGTCTCATCCACGTCGTGATGCGTCTCACAAATCCAACAGCAATCCTTACTTCCTGCACACAGAACAAAGAAAACACAGGTGTGGATTCATCATCATCACCACAGGTAAGTGGCTGCGTATGGTGCGACAGGTTCATCAATCCTAACTATTTCCTAAATGACTTTAACAACTTTACATTACCCGGGGTCTTTCTCCTGCCAAACCATTGGCCCTCTTACACTATGGGTTCTAAAAACCAATTCCCATTGACCAAACTGTGGTGCTTTTCAATTTGGGGTCTCACTCCCCCGATTCATCTCCCGGTGCCCTCGCACAATTTCTGGGCTGTGGCGTGTACCTCTCCCAGCGGGTCTACCCACCTGCACACCTCCACCACTGCAGTTGCCTCCGAGCTTACCTGCTCCTTACCCTAACCTCTCTACCTGGGGAAGGCCCTCTGGCGCTCTCCCCACTCGGTGCCCTCTCTGGCACTGGGCTACCCGGGTCCGTCCTCCGGATCCTCGGGCCCCATCCACAACTACCGGCTCCCAGAGCCCACCTGCGGCCTCACCTGGCCGACATCCTCACAGTGGTGGAGTGCCCAAACCAACTACACACACTAACAGGCTACACGCCCAGCCATTTCCACAACACTAATGCACCCATCCGCAATACCATTCTGCAACCGCACCACAAATGCCAATATCCAACCACAATTTACCTATACCCTCTACCTAACACTTACACTACCCGCCCCGGGTACTCGTGAAAGGGGTCCACTCTTCCCCCATCCACACCTTCGCACCATGCACACCACTCCGTACCACTTACTCCAACTCTCCCCACACACCTTTACTTGCACACCTGTGCTCTCACTCTTGGTGCCGCCTGCACCCTTCTCTCCCCAAGCGCATTCGCGCTGATCCACAACACTTACTACTCATACACTGCTCCACACACCTGTCCAGTTGCACACCTGTGCAATCACACCTGTTCAATCCTCACACACACGGCATCATCTCATCTAACTACTCCCATCTGAAACTTGCGCTTCCCAGTCGTCCCTTTAAACTATTGCGCTCCCTCGTCATTATCATCCATACTAATCTACCTGCGTCCCCACTTCAGGTATCAGTCACTAACTAAACTTAACGTTACCTAATGTCATCTTCTAGGGCCCTATCAATATAACCTAACCCACCCGGGCTAGTTTTCACTGCCATACACCCCATAAGCTAGTGCGCATTTGCCCCACTATGGGAAGGGTGGCAGGGATGCCCCCCTTACCCACTGGGCCCATCGCTCATCACCAATTTTGCACATCAAATTTCAACAAATCAAAAATTTGCCAATCACTACTCATCATCTGCCAATCACTACTGCCAATCCTTCGCCAATCATCAAATTTTGTTTTTCTCTAATTTCGGGGCCAAAACACTATCCTCGTCACCCGTCTACTTACTAATGCCTCTCGGTGCGCCAATTTCTGTCCAAAGCCCGGCTTCGTAAAGCCGAGCAATGAATGCGGGTTGTTTGGTGCCAGCGGCTGGATACGTCCGGCACTCGGTGCAGGGAAGGAGGTTTACCCGGCCCGAGATCCCACGCACCTCGGCACGGAGCCATCCCATGGCTCGATCTCGACCTGCCGGAATGCCTCAACAAAATGTGGTCGCCATGACGACCCTTCCTATCCAGCCGCCCGCTCCGCCTAGTGGAGCACGGACGCGGCCGTTCAAAGCGAGGCCCAGCACGCACCGAGGGCCCGATTCGGCTAAAAGTCGCTCTAACCGCTAACCCGTTTAACGTCGATGCTTCACCTGCATGCTTACACCCCGCAGCCCGTTCCTTGCTCACACATCCAGCCGTTTCCATGCTCCTCGTACCTTTCCTTACACACCTCGGTACGCTCATTCCACTCACAGCCTTGGTCACACACCTGACCACCGAGCACCTTGGCACACATTCGTCGGTCGCACACCTCACCAACACACCTCTTCGCGCCCCCTCCTCGGTCACCTCCTCTGTGACAATCACAGGTGTGCTCTCATTCGCACACCCAACCACGTGCCTCACTACCAATTCCAGCGTGCATTCCCACTCACGCTCTACCATTCCAGGTGTGCTTCCTTTCTCACCTGTCACAACCAACTCACGCTCCTTGTCACTCTCACTACTCTCACCTCCATTCTTGACAGCGCACTCACCCTTACTCTTGACAGCGCACTCTTTCCTCATGCACCCGTCCGTTACACACCTCTCTCGCGCACACTCTTGCGCACACTCTCCCGTCACACCCTCTGTAACACTCACCACAGGCGTGCATTCTTCCTTGCCTTTGACAGCGCACTCTTTCCTCATGCACCCGTCCGTTACACACCTCTCTCGCGCACACTCTCCCGTCACACCCTCTGTAACACTCACCACAGGCGTGCATTCTTCCTTGCCTTTGACAGCGCACTCTTTCCCCATGCACCTGTCCGTCACACACCTTTCTCGCGCACACTCTTGCGCACACTCTCCTGTCACACCCTCTGTAACACTTACCACACCACGCTTCCATGTGCTCCCTCGCACACGCGCTACGACCGACTCACTCTCGCCAGCACCCTCACTCCTTGGCACGCACTTTTTCCTCACACACCCCAGAGTCGGACTTTCTCGCACACCTCCTCTTTCGCACACCAGACCTGTCGCACACTTCACCAACGGCCTCTCACGAACACCCGGGTCCATCTCGACCCCCAAGCTTCTTAAATCACCTGGCGCATCATACGCACGACCATATTGGTCACCACTTACACCGGGTCCTCTTCCTCTTCGCTTCTCCTCCATCACCTGCGAATCCCTCATCCGGTTAATGAGCACATCATCACGATCCAAACACAGACTTCGGACCAATTCTTTTATCTCCTCTTTTATCTCTTTCTTATCCCCTCTCCATCGCTTCTTAATTTCGCTCATCCCTTCTTCCACTTCTTCTAATTTCTGCTTCACCTCTTTTATTCCCCGGTACGTCTCCTCAAGCTCGTCCTCCAAGGCTACCTTGACCGTTTCCATGTGCGTCCTCACCTGCCGGTCCTTCGTCTCCATTACCTCTATCACCTCGTCCAACCTCGTTGTCAATCCCTCACGTACCATCTGACATTCCCTCTTCGTCGCTATCAAGTCATCTTTTAGTTCTTTCTGTGTCGCCTTTAACCCTCCTAATACCGCAGTGTTCCTTTGAACCTGCTCCGTTAGTCCTTTTTGTCCCTCCGTCAGCTGTTCCACCTCCTGCGTCAGGTCCTCTATACCCCCTTGCAATTTTATAGTCCCCTTTCTCACCTCCTTCTCCATGTGCTCCTTACAGTGCCTCACCTCCTCGCGCACTCCTCCGACCTCCTCACTCACACCTCTTCTGATCTCCTCTCCCATCACTTGCATCTCCTGCCCAGATGCCACCCTCATCTGCTCCATTTCCTCCCTGTGAGCATCCAGTTTGGTTTCTACCCCCATTCTGACCCCCTCTATCCGCTGCTCCATTTGTTTAACTTCCCTTTCCGCTTGGTCCCTCATGTCCCTCAATTTGCCTTCCATACTGTTTTCTAACCCCTCTAACCCCTTTTGCATCCCTTCCATTTGATTCTCTTGAGCGGCCATTCTGTTTTCTACCCCCATTAACCCATTTCTCACCTCTTTTATCCCGTTGTCTAACCCCTCAAAATTATTGTCTAACTTCCCAAATTTCTTGTCTAACTCCTCAAAATTATTGTCTAACTTCCCAAATTTCTTGTCTAACCCCTCACCGGTACCCCTCGCTTCGTCCCTCATTACCCCCATTTGGCCCTCCAATCGCTCACCCTGAGCTACCATCCGGTTCCCCATTACCCCCATTTGGTTTCCCATTACCCCCATTTGGCCCTCCAATCGCTCACTCTGAGCATCCATCCGGTTCCCCATTTGTTCCATAAGGGCCCTCATTTGCAGGAGGAAAAGGTTCGAATCCACCAGCGGCGCTACCACGGTCGCGGGCGCGGTCGCCGTGGCCATGTGCGAGGCGCCATTCTGTGCGTCTGCTACCCTCACTGCTTCGCTCTCCTCGTGTCCCTCATTTTGGTCCTGGATCGACCCTGCCTCACTCTCTACTACCGGAACCCAGCCGTCTTGGTCTGCCATAGCGCGACTTTCAAAATTCGGGTTTTTATTTTCGTCAAACAAAATCAAATTTCGCCGTTATAATTTCGAGCGCGTGAAACGCGCTCCGGATCGAATTCCACTTCCCAACACCAATTGTTACCCTAATGGTACAATTGGTGTTCCAAAATTTGGGCCTAACAAATTTAGTCCCAGGTCCGAATCCAACTCCTCGACACCAAATGTTACAGACGCGGTAGTGGATGTTGGTTTACCGAGCGGTTTGGTATGACCGCGTCTGCACAGTTTACCCGATTATACTCGAACGTTGGCCGAGTCGCGCTACGCTAAATCAATTGAGGAAAGGACACAGCGGCTGGGTTAAAATGGCACGACACCAGGGGTACAGTTCTCAAGACCTCCGGAGGAGGTTATAATAGTTCGGAACGTTAGATTACAAGGACAAGAGAGACAGCATAGGAAGGTAGGCACTTAATCACGGTCTTATAGTAACCCCGACAGACGACAGATAAACGGGACAAGGCTGACTCACACGGGGATTGATGGCAAGGAAGGGCAGGTAGTCGAGGCTCAAGGTGCACCTTGGCGCAGGGGCAGAATCGACCCGGTCCGGTCCAGAGATGCGGGAGGTCTCGTCGCGCTGGAGGTGGCGTCTGTTTCTCCTTCGTGGCTGAGGCGCATCTGACGTCACGTCCCGTAAGTCGCTGCGTATATCCGGCGGGGAGTGACACGCCCTCGGCTCGTTAGCTCCGCCCCAGATGGAATCGGCCCGTTGCTTCTTATTGGGTGCGGGGGGGGGGGGGGGGGGGGTTACCGGGCTCCGCCCTTGACGAGGAGCTGACAGCCAGCCCCTTCGTGGTAACCTGGAGGTAACCTGGAGCACATGGGCAATGGCGGCTAACCGAGCCGGAGTGAGGACGCCCACTCCCCGCACCGCGGCCGCGCCGCCCCCGCTGTGGTTGTAGTTGTTGTTGTTCCATGAGATGATGGGAGGATGCGGAGATGAGGTTGTGGGGAGGTATTGGGAGGTCCTAAACTCACTACTGGTGCCATACAATCACATTCTGGTGCAACGAAGAGTCAGAATTAATGGAAACGAGTCCTTAACTGACATAGACTAAGAATAACTAGCAAGATGTCCGAAAGTTGTCTACGTGAGATGCGGTGGACCTGGGCACGACATTTAATGGGGGAAGAAGGGGAAGGTCGGTTCTACAGAGTGTTGTTTACAGACAATGGGACTAGGGAATGGGGGATTGGGGATAGTTGGGGAGTATTGGGGAAATAGGGGAATATTTACAAGCGGATATGGAGGCCAAATCCCATATCCGCAACAATATTTACCATAGCATTGAGGGAAATAAATATTCAACTGATAAACCTGGAGGTCAGCAGAGGTTTCTCTTTTAGATAGGTTGCCATGTGATGAGATGGGGAAAAAAAATTGACAAGACAGTTTGAGGTTCAGCATAGCGGCCGAATTGTGTATATTTGAGAGTGGAGGATGGCAGTGTTTCAAATCGTATCAGACATTAAAAAAAAAAAGATACATGCTACTTAATGCTCAGTGTATAAAGGATAGAGCATGGACAAACAACCAGAGGTGGGAGGGCAATGACAAACCACACAGTCGAATCCTTGCCAATAAACTGTTACGGCAGCACCAACCCAGAGTGAGTGCTCTAACCAACCATTATGCCACTTAGTCTGGTTTATAATAGTTATGGTTGAAGGAGCTGCGCTCCAACGCGAGTCGAAAGAATTGACGCGACCAAAGACGGAATTCGTCCGAGTTGCTTTATTGAAACAAAACAGCTCAGGTATTCTGACCAAAGCCCGTTTATCGGGCAGCAATATATATACACATTTATGTCGGGAAGTTTGCCCGGCAAAAGCTATACCGGGCATGCCCGGGTGTCAAGGGCGAGCCTTGGAAAGGCGAGTCTGGACCTGCCCGGGCGTGTTTGGCTGCGGCCTGGCAAGTCGAGGCTGGGCGTGCCCGGGCGCTCTGGACGAGCACTGGAAAGGCGAGAGCGGGCATGCCCGGACGCTCTGGGCGAGCCCTGGAAAGGCGATAGCGGGCATGCCCGGACGCTCTGGGCGAGCCCTGGAAAGGCGATAGCGGGCATGCCCGGACGCTCTGGGCGAGCCCTGAAAAGGCGATAGCGGGCATGCCCGGACGCTCTGGGCGAGCCCTGGAAAGGCGAGAGCGGGCGTGCCCGGGAGGTTCGGGCGTGCCCGGGAACAGTGAGTCCGGGCATGCCCGGGAGAGGCGCGTCTGGCCGTGTTCTGGCCGGTGCAAGGCGATTGTGTGCATCCAGCGGTAACCGCTACACACGCCCCTCCAGAATCGACCTGCACCGGCAGGGTCAATTTAAGGGGGTCCGGATGACCCGGCCGAAGCGACCCCTGGAGGGTCGTGGGGAGGGGTCCGACGTGGTGGTGGGTGGTCGAGCGGGGGGAACTGTGGACGGGGGGCGGCCTCGCCGCGGAGGAAGGGCCAACCGTGGTGGTCGGTCGACGTCCATGTGCGCCGGTTTGAGGCGGTCCACAGAAATCCGGTCCGGCCGGCCGCCGAAGTCGACGATGAAAGACTTGTCGCCCCGTCGCAGGACCCGGAAGGGCCCGTCGTACGGCGGCCGGAGTGGCCCCCGGTGCGCGTCATGACGCACAAAGACGTACTCCGCTGTGCGAAGCGCCGGGGGGACGTAGGACTGGGGGCCACCGTGGCGGGACGTCGGCACGGGGGCAAATCGTCGGGCGGCCTCCTGGAGGTCCGAGCGCTGGCGAGCGGCGGACCAGGGACTGGTAGCGTCGGGCATGAATTCGCCCGGGACGCGGAGCGGCTGGCCGTAGACGAGCTCGGCGGCGTACGCCTGGAGGTCTTCCTTGGGGGCCGTGCGAAGGCCCAAAAGGACCCACGGCAGCCGGTCGGCCCAACCGTCGTCCTGAAGGCCGGCCATGAGTGCGGCCTTCATGGAGCGGTGAAACCGCTCGCACAACCCGTTGGCTTGGGGGTGGTAGGCCGTGGTGCGGTGCAGCGTGACCCCCAACGAACGGGCGACCGCGCCCCAAAGCTCAGACGTGAACTGTGGGCCGCGGTCGGACGAGATGTCCGCTGGTGCGCCGAAGCGCGCGACCCAGGTGGCGATGAACGCCTGTGCCACGTCGGCGGTGGTGGTGGAGGTGAGGGGCACGGCCTCCGGCCACCTGGTGGTCCTGTCCACCATGGTGAGCAGGTGGGTGAACCCCCGCGAGGGGGGCAGGGGACCCACCAGGTCCACATGGACGTGGTCGAAACGCCGTTCAGGCACGGCGAAAGGTGCCAGCGGGGCCTGGGTGTGGCGGTGGACCTTGACCCGCTGGCAGGCCGTGCAGGCGTTGGCCCAGTCGCGGATGTTTCGTCGAAGGCCGTGCCAGACGAAACGCGCCGACACCAGCTTCTGAGAAGCTTTCCGGCCCGGGTGAGAAAGGCCGTGGATGGAGGCGAAGATGCGGCGCTGCCAGGAAACGGGCACGATGGGGCGAGGCTGGCCCTGGGAGACGTCGCAGAGCAGGACGGTGCCCGCGAAGGGAATGTCGGCCAGGCGGAGGCCCGTGTCCGCCGCACGGAGTGCCTGCACCGAGGCGTCGGTGGTCTGGTCGGCCGCCATGAGCGCGAAGTCCACGCCGAGGTGGACCGCGTTCGCGCTGGCCCGAGAAAGACAGTCGGCCACGGCGTTGTCTTTGCCGGCGACGTGCCGGATGTCCGTGGTGAACTCCGACACGACGGAGAGGTGGCGCTGCTGGCGGGCCGACCACGGCTCCGTGACCTTAGCCACTGCGTAGACCAACGGCTTGTGGTCGACGAAAGCCGTGAACGGGCGGCCCTCCAGGAGGTGTCGGAAATGGCGAACGGCCAGGAATAGCCCGAGCAGCTCGCGGTCGAACGTGCTGTAGTTTAACTCGTTCGGCCGGAGTTGCCGGCTGAAAAAAGTGAGTGGCTGCCAAACCCCGTCCACCCATTGCTCATGGACGGCGCCCACCGCGTAGTTGGAGGCGTCCGTAGTGAGGGCGATGGGCGCGTTGAGCACCGGGTGAGCCAGCAGCGTTGCGTCGGCGAGGGCCCGTTTGGCGCTGGCGAAGGCCGCGTCCATGGCCGCGGACCAAACAATGTCATGCTTGGCCGGCTTGCCCAGGAGGGCCTCGTAAAGGGGCCGCATGAGCTGAGCAGCGCGGGGCACGAATCGGTGATAAAAATTCACCATGCCGAGGAACTCTTGGAGGGCCTTGATGGAACGGGGACGCGGGAACGTGGTGATGGCCTCGACCTTGGTCGGCAGCGGCACGGCCCCGGTCTTGGTGATGCGGTGGCCCAAAAAGTCAACGGTCGTCGCGCCGAAGTGGCATTTGACCGGGTTGACAATTAAGCCATGCTCGCTGAGGCGACCGAACAGTGTTCGGAGGTGGAGGAGGTGCTCGGCGCGGGACGTGCTGGCGACGAGGATATCGTCCAGATAGACGAAAAGAAACGGCAGGTCGCGCAGCACGCCGTCCATCAAGCGCTGGAACGCCTGGGCCGCGTTCTTGAGGCCAAACGGCATCCGCAAAAATTCGAACAGGCCGAACGGCGTGATGACGGCCGTCTTCGGGACGTCGGCCGCCCGGACAGGTACCTGGTGGTATCCCCGTATCAGGTCAATTTTCGAAAAGATGACCCGTCCCGCCAAACGGGCGGAAAAGTCATGAATATGCGGGATCGGGTACCTGTCGGGGGTGGTAGCGTCGTTGAGACGGCGGTAGTCGCCACACGGGCGCCATCCACCCCCCGGCTTTGGCACGATGTGCAGTGGCGAGGCCCACGCGCTATCGGAGCGCCGCACGATGCCGAGGTGCTCCAACGTGTCGAACTCGGCCTTCGCCACGGCGAGCTTGGCCGGGTCGAGGCGGCGGGCCCTGGAGTAGACCGGCGGGCCTGTAGTGGGTATGTGGTGCTCGATCCCGTGCCGCGTGCGTGAGGGCCGGGAATTCCGCGAGCAGGCGAGCGAACTCGTTCGCTGCCGGGAGGGCGCACGCCAGTTCGGTCGGCGCTGAGCTGCTCATTGTGCACGCCAGGGAGCTGAAGGTCTCGGCGTGGACAAGGCGACGTCGTTTGACGTCGACCAGCAGCACGTGCGCGCAGAGGAAGTCGGCGCCCAGCAAAGCCACGGGGACGCTGGCGGTAACAAAAGTCCATTGAAAACGCTGGCTGCCGAAGCAGAGGGTGACGACGCGTGGGCCGAAAGTGCGTATGGCCGAGCCATTAGCAGCGACCAAAGAGGGGCCGCAAACGGCGTCCCGCCTGTCCTGCTCGGAGGCGGGTATGACGCTCAGTTGGGCGCCGGTGTCACACAGGAAACGCCGCCCAGACGCTTTGTCCCGAATAAACAGCAAGTTGCCCGAGTGGCCGGCGCTCATGGCTGGGAATGAACGCCGGCTCGGCCGTTTCCCGACCTGCCGAAAGTGCACGGGGGCCGGCACGTCCGAGCCTTGTGTCCGAACCTGGCGTGGTAATAACACCACGCCCGGTCAGGTGGAGGCCCCGGCCGTCGTGTCGGAAGCGGGCGGTGTGGCGTGGCGGCCGCCAGTTGCACCGGCAGTTCGGCCTCCAACCGCGCAGGGCGCTCAGGCGTCGTGGGCGTCGCCTTGGACGGCGGCGGGCTCCAGGTAACCGCGCCGATGTGCTGGCCCGCCGAGGAGATCTTATCGGCTTCCCTGGCGAGGGCGCGGGAATCCGTGATCAACGTGCCAGCCAGGGCGAGGCGTACCGGGTGAGGCAGCTGGCGAAGGAACAGCTCGCGGAACAGAAAATCCGGAGAGTGCTCACCGAGCAACGAGAGCATATAGTCCATGCGCTCGGACGGGCGCGTGTCGCCGAGCTCGGGCAGAGTGAGCAGGCGCCGTGCGCGTGCTGCCGGTGAGAGGGCGAAAGCGTCGAGGAGGAGTGTCTTCAGCGCGTCGTATTTGTCAGCAGCCCGCGGGTGCTCGAGGAGGCTCAAGGCGCGGGCCGCGGTGGCGGAACCGAGCGCCGCCACAACATGGTCGAAGCGGGTGTCGTCCGTGGTGATGCCTCGCAGGGCGAACTGAGAGTCCGCCTGAGCGAACCAAACAGCCGCGTGAGCCTCCCAGAAGGTAGGCAGTTTAAGCGTCACTGCCGTATCCATGTCGGTAGGTCACCAATGAAGGAACTGCGCTCCAACGCGAGTCAAAAGAATTGACGTGACCAAAGACGGAATTCGTCCGAGTTGCTTTATTGAAACAAAACAGCTCAGGTATTCTGACCAAAGCCCGTTTATCGGGCAGCAATATATATACACATTTATGTCGGGAAGTTTGCCCTGCAAAAGCTAT
Source organism: Myxine glutinosa (assembly GCF_964187855.1). NCBI lineage: Eukaryota > Metazoa > Chordata > Myxini > Myxiniformes > Myxinidae > Myxine > Myxine glutinosa. The sequence continues at coordinate 33,183,412 of NC_136268.1, forward strand.
ACCGGGCATGCCCGGGTGTCAAGGGCGAGCCTTGGAAAGGCGAGTCTGGACCTGCCCGGGCGTGTTTGGGTGCGGCCTGGCAAGTCGAGGCTGGGCGTGCCCGGGCGCTCTGGACGAGCACTGGAAAGGCGAGAGCGGGCATGCCCGGACGCTCTGGGCGAGCCCTCGAAAGGCGATAGCGGGCATGCCCGGACGCTCTGGGCGAGCCCTGGAAAGGCGATAGCGGGCATGCCCGGACGCTCTGGGCGAGCCCTGGAAAGGCGATAGCGGGCATGCCCGGACGCTCTGGGCGAGCCCTGGAAAGGCGATAGCGGGCATGCCCGGACGCTCTGGGCGAGCCCTGGAAAGGCGATATCGGGCGAGCCCTGGAAAGGCGATATCGGGCATGCCCGGGAAAGACGAGACCGGGCGTGCCCGGGAGGTTCGGGCGTGCCCGGGAACAGTGAGTCCGGGCATGCCCGGGGGAGGCGCGTCTGGCCGTGTTCTGGCCGGTGCAAGGCGATTGTGTGCATCCAGCGGTAACCGCTACATGGTCCTAATTAAACCTTGAAAAGCCTCGCACTGGAATAGTACCAGTTATATTGTTTCTTCGACCAACTGTGCACAATATTAAGGTGTGAAGTGATTGATGAATGACGCTGAAACAGGTGTACAGCACAAAAACTGTTTTTTGATTTTCAACAATAAAATGCTTTCTAAGGGAGCTGTTGAAGCCAGGAACCTGTAGTTTTAATATGCTGTTTAACCATTAACGGTCCACGAGCCAAATTTGAATAGGGGCTTCAGAAAAAGGTTTGTTCCCTCGATGGGTGCCAAAGGTTTGGTGGTACCAAAATGTCGGGAAGCCTTTCAGGAATTCAGGTTGCAAGATCAGTCATTTTTAGTCATTTTTTCATGATCCCCCTCCCTCTCCCCAATACCTCACCTCAACCCCCCCCCCCCCTGCTCTCCTCACCCCCTTAGTCAATCTCTTATCCCAAAAAGTGACTCAAAAGTTGCGTAAATAAACATTGTAGTCCCTTTCAGATCGATTAAACACAATGAAGGGCATTGTTTTAATAAGGTTTAATTGTATAAATGCTAATATTAAATTAAACCAAAAGAAAAACACCGAACTCAAAAATATTAATATTAAATGAAACCCAAAGAAAAACACTGAACTCATAAATACTAACATCAATTGAAACCCAAAGAAAAACACTGAACTCAGTAATGCTAATATCAAATTAAACCTAAATAAAAACACTGAACTCAGAAATACTAACATCAAATTAAACCCTAAGAAAAACACTGAACTCAGAAATACTAACATCAAATTAAACCCTAAGAAAAACACTGAACTCAGAAATACTAACATCAAATTAAACCCAAATAAAAACACAACTCAGAAATACTAACATCAAATTAAACCCAAATAAAAACACTGAACTCAGAAATACACATCAAATTAAACCCAAATAAAAACACAACTCAGAAATACTAACATCAAATTAAACCCAAAGAAAAACACTGAACTGAGAAATACTAACATCAAATGAAACCCCAAGAAAAACACTGAACTCAGAAATACTAACATCAAATGAAACCGTAAGAAAAACACTGAACTCAGAAATACTAACATCAAATTAAACCCCAAGAAAAACACAACTCAGAAATACTAACATCAAATGAAACCCTAAGAAAAACACTGAACTCAGAAATACTAACATCAAATAAACTCTAAGAAAAACACTGAACTCAGAAATACTAACATCAAATAAACTCTAAGAAAAACACTGAACTCAGAAATACTAACATCAAATTGAACCCAAAGAAAAACACTGAACTCAGACACTGGACCTCTTCTGCCGCGAAGCAAATTGGATGTTGGACATGAGTTAACGAGTTCAAATTGCATCATGTGAATTTTCTAAATGTGAGTTTCCTCGAATAAATAGCAATTATAATTCAAAAAGCTAATTATTTACAATCATAATTGAAAAGTCTATATTATTATGCCATTGCTCCTTGATCTGATTTTATGTAGTTTCCATTAAGATAATGAAGATTCTTGAAGCTCCCTGATGTGAGAAGGTCATTGAGGTCTGACCTCGGGGTCATCTCGTATTTTCGAGAGCACTTTACTTGTATCTAATGTTCCATCCAGTGTTATTGTTTTCTGGTTGTGCTTCCATCCATGTAAAGAGTGCTTCCCACTGCAGTCGCCACATCGCCTCCATGATGATTTTGTGAGGTCTCATGGCTCTGTTGTAATGTTTTCCATTTAGCACATCTGCAATAGAGCCAAACAACTCTCAGTTCTGTAAGCATGTCCCTCAGCCCTGCATTTTCAAAGCATTTGCCAAGGACATGAAGAAATTTACAAGCCATGTGGAATGCACCAAGTCTAAGCACAATTGGTTGGAATTCCTCTTTGTGTTGAGAAGTTATTACCTCCGCCACCAAAGGTGGATGGAGGTTATGTTTTCAACCCTGTCTGTCTGTTTGTGAACAAAATATCTCAAAAAGTTGTGGACGGATTCGGATGAAATTTCGCACACATGTGGTGTATGTAACAACAACGCAATGATTCGATTTTGGTGAAGATCCGGATCCAGCTAATCGAATTTTTAAAGTCATTCTTCACCATTGAGTGATTTGGCCAACCAGGCCGAGGTTTACTCTACTGAGTGTCGTTCTCGTTTTTAGTGCTTTTGCATAGAGAACCAACTGACATCTTGTTGTCCTAACTGATCCGCCATTTGTATTGATCTTGTAAGCAATGTGTATACTGGTGGTAGTGCACTCTTGGTAGTTCTGTGGTTGCGCTTTGTGCTATAATATTAAAAGACTGATCATATTCAGACACTTGTTTTGATGTGTAATGAAACTCCACTCTTGGATTACTGACTTCCTCTACTCTCGTAGTAGACCAGGCCAATTTTGACAAAAAGATAACCATGGAGGCATTTTTTGTTAGCGGGCGGCATACGTGTTCACCACAGGTATTTTGACGTGTTGAATCCAAATCAAGTGTATGCCAGAAACGATTTTGCGATTTTAACCCTCTGAAGTAAAATTCAAAATGGCGGCCAGTTGCAATACAAAATACATAATTTATGCACCTCAGTAGTTGTTTTGCTCACAAAAAAATCACGGAAGACCTGTGTTGGTCATTTCTGAACGTTCATTTCAATATTTGATGTTTCTAAAAGATATAATATGCACATTTTCACCATGTTTGTAGTACATGGTGTTATGTAGAATTATTATATGTAAGTGCAAAATTTGCTACACTAGTGGAACCAGTTTTTTTGCATCTATATACCCTTGGCAACAAGACCTGAGCTGGTTCCATTTTTTTCAATGGCGTCTTCGGCGGCCATTTTGAATTTCAAAATGGCCGCCGTTTTTTGCAAATTTTGTATGTAGTCTAATTTCTACAGTCTTAAACTACACATAGATAACTATAATTACAAAAATGAAAGAAATATGAACATTTGCTTTATTCTTTTTTATCTTACAGGTATTCATAGACAAGTTGGATTTCAGCTTCACCGCCGCATAATGTCATCGTTTGAAGAGCCGCCTTCTAAGAAGCAATGCACAAGTTACGAACTTTGTGTATTCTGCCAAGAGAGAACTCCTGAACCTTTGGTTGACGTTGCTCATGCCAATTTCAAATGTGCTTCATATGAAACATTTCTTAGCAGCTTACACAAAAGAGTGCAACTTGGCAACTTAAGCTTTGCGTCAGCTAGTAAGAGACTATGTGATGTTTCTTCAGTAGTACTTAAAGAAAAAAAGGCTACAAGGCACAAGCAATGTTACAAGGCAGTGACAAATCGTGCTCATATCAAACGTGATGAAGTGAACTTTAGTAAATCTTGTGAATCAAAGAATATTTCAAATCTGACGAACCGCAAGAGGGGACGACCGTCAAGCTCATGAGCTCACATTAGAGGTATTCTTTGATCTCTGGCTTTCAGAATTTCTGAAAGAGAAGCCTGTAGTTGTAGAAGCTCTATCTGCCTGTATGGATAACTTGATAGAAGCAAACAAGAAAGAGGTAGGCATTCAGGAAGCCCATCACCAACTTCTAATGGAGATTGAACATCTAAACTTGGAAAAGCAGCTGAGTGATTTTGACAGGAGCCACAGTAAATTCCCAATGTATCAATGGGCACGAATGTCCATGAGGCAAGTGTTGGTGCTGATTAACTTAATACGTTCACTGAAGCAGCCAGATTTCTTCCTGTACTTGGCGTCTCTAGAAAATTTGTGCATATACTTCTTCAGCTACAACCGACTACATTATGCTCAAAACAAGTTGTTAGCCAAAGATATTTCTCAAAAAACGTCTGTTAACTGGATATAAGTGTTCTGGTGGATATTCTGTACAAGGAATGACCAAAATGCCAGAAAAAATGGTTAATCAAAGCGTTTTATGTGAAAAGATACATACAAAATTGCAAAAAATGGCGGCCATTTTGACTTTCAAAATGGCCGCCAAAGACGCCATTGAAAACAATGGAACCAACTCAGGTCTTGTTGCCTAGGGTATAAGGATTCCAAAAAACATTGGTTCCACTAGTGTAGCAAATTTTGCACTACAATGACACAACACCATGTACTATTGGGTTACATTAACCCTTCAGGTAGCACCCAAACTGATGGTCCGTACCTGTGTACAGGAACATACTGATACCATGTATTAGGGGATGAGATTAGGATAACACATGGGATTATCGAAGAGTTTGGAGAAAAACTGAAGACAGAGTCCAAATACACAATTCTGGTGGCATCACATGCAAATGGTTGAAGTCCCATTGCTCTTCATTCGAGCAGAACGTGATCTTCACTTGTGCGCATTCGGGCCATCTCATTCGGACCATCTCAATTATGCTCGGTGGGGCAAGGCCGACCTTGCAGAAATTAATTGGCTCCCTTTTGAGGTTGAGAAGGAATTCAAAGATGGCAACTTTGCGGTCAAGGCTTCGGATCGACGTTTCAACCAGGTAGGCGCAGACCACGGCACCGAGTGGTTAAATCATTAAATGCAACCAGGAAGAGGAGCTGGGGCTTAGTTGGTATTACAAGGACTGGCTCGACATTAAGGAGATATAATGTCATATGAGACAAAGGCAATGGTGAGGATGAGGATGTGTGTTCTTACGACTACCATAATACAGGGAGAATCACCATGAGTAAAGATGATGAAGGCAAGATGGTGAAGACTTTGTTGAAGAACAAAGTCTTCAACACTGAAGTTGCTTCTCTTACACGAGAACATTTCATGAACAAGGACATGGCTACGTCCGCCATTCAGGAGTCACTTCTTGGTGCTGCGTAACTGGGCCAAAAACAGCTTGATGTCTTTGTGGAAAGATAATTCTACAGCATGAACTAATGCCAGTTCTACTGTCGTAAGTGAAAACTGATGGGACATTACATGCAGCCAATAAATCTGGATTAGCAAAAGTGCCAACAACTGACCAAGCTACCAACACCTTGCGCTGCCTCTCTACGGTCTCCTCCTCTCTACGTTTCCTCGGTGCCATTCTGCTGGCACCATGTCCCAAATAAGTGCTGAGGATAAGAATCTGATGTCGTGTGCCTTTCTCTTGATTACTTACTGTGCCTGTATATATGTGCTTTCCATCATGAGTATTGTAATTGTAAATACTAGGGCATGCCCGTACTATATATATATCTAAAATTATATCCCCCCCCTCTATTTACATGAAATGGTTTGGTCCAAAGCGAACGGCTTGCGAGTACGGTGACAATCCCCCCCCTCTATTTACATGAAATGGTTTGGTCCAAAGCGAACGGCTTGCGAGTACGGTGACAATCCCCCCCCTCTATTTACATGAAATGGTTTGGTCCAAAGCGAACGGCTTGCGAGTACGGTGACAATCCCCCCCGTCTATTTACATGAAATGGTTTGGTCCAAAGCGAACGGCTTGCGGAGTTTGGTAAAGAAATCGCCATAGCTCGGTAACTACTTGTCCGATTAATATGAAACCTTGAAAAGGCACATCCTCGGGTCCCCAGCAATATACCTGGCAAGTTTCAAGTATATCGGACCGGTAGTTGTCGAGAAACAGCGGTCACAGACACACACACACACACACACACACACACACAGAGATTAGTGGAATTATAGATAGATGTGTTCACTTTTTTTGGTAAACGGTTTGTTTCCATTCTGTCCGTTTCGTCTTATTCCCGATAGGCTCGATTTAGTGTGTAAGTTTCGATAGACGGGAAGTTCTTCCCGACCGATTGCTTCATAACTTCACCGGCGCGTACTTGATGGTTCCGCTCGGTCGTACTGAACAAATAGACGAGTACGCACTGAGGGTATGTGTCCCAATTGCCATCGCCAACCCACCGGACAGGTATCACATTTGTAAAAGAGTGAGGACCCTGCCAGGTTTGGTGGTAACAATCGGCGTTCTTGGCTGCTTGGAAACCCGCCGGGCCGCGGACTTATCCATGGCGCCTGTAGTCTGACAAGTCCCCCTCGTGGTAAACCCCGAACCCCGGGTCTATAACAGTATTTTAAGCCTGACTAGCTGAATGTTTTGCCTTTTACTTTATTATCTCATCAACTTGTCTCTATTTTCCGCCTTTTTAATCATAGATGTCCATGACAATGTAACTTGAGTGTTATAGACGGTGTATATACTTAGTGAAATAGTGTTGTTTTGTCATGTTGGTCACTCCCTTGCTGGATTATAAAATTATTTGTTTAAATTATGATTTGCAAAACATATTAAGGATCCAATATATATTTAAGCTAAAACACACATTTAAAAAGAATTTTTGCATTGGAACCGAATTTGCAAGGAAATATTATTTGGGGTGTATTGAAGAATCTCAGTGCGCTCGGATGGTTCTCCCTTTCACTGCAACGGTCGCTACCTTTTATTTCCCTTTTTCACGACTTGCTCCGCATAATAAGGAAACGCACTGAGGAAAAGAAAGTATATAAATTCAGATTTAGTTTTTGTTTTATTTATCGAAATGTATCTTTATCCAGTATTTAAATTTAATAGCCGAAAGAAGAAGAAGAATATCTCAGCCCGTAATATAATGATTTGCGGCAGAAACGGTTTGAGGTGAAGTGCCTTGTATTTGTTAATACCATTTTGAACCTCTTCTTAGCAGTGAAAGCTGTTTGTGCGGTGCGTCCTCAAGGTAAGTTAATAATAATATAATCGTGAAATTTAGCCCGAAACGATACTTAACAGTTTTCGGTGAAATAAATACATTTTATTTTTAATGATAAAATTAGTGGTTGAAGATTACTGATTAGTAGGAAAATACGTAAATGATGAATCGATAGATAATTGAATTCATTTCTGAAGTAATTTTGTTATCACGCTGGGTTATTGAAAGGATCGCTGGACATTGTTATTGTAGATTTAAAATATTTTAATTGTGAATAGATATGGTTCATTACCTGACAGAATCAATGGTAGGAACAGAAAGGCACCGTATACGAATGGATGAGTGGCAGAAAGTACAAGCAAGGAGACGAGGGTGGAGGTAGAGTGGGTTAGTGAGAGGTGAAAAGAATAAGGGTGGAAGTGGGGGCAGAATGGGTTAGCGAGAGGTGAAAAGAATAAGGGTGGAAGTGGGGGCAGAATGGGTTAGCGAGAGGTGAAAAGAATAAGGGTGGAAGTGGGGGCAGATTGGGTTAGCGAGAGGTGAAAAGAATAAGGGTGGAAGTGGGGGCAGAATGGGTTAGCGAGAGGTGAAAAGAATAAGGGTGGAAGTGGGGGCAGATTGGGTTAGCGAGAGGTGAAAAGAATAAGGGTGGAAGTGGGGGCAGAATGGGTTAGCGAGAGGTGAAAAGAATAAGGGTGGAAGTGGGGGCAGATTGGGTTAGCGAGAGGTGAAAAGAATAAGGGTGGAAGTGGGGGCAGATTGGGTTAGCGAGAGGTGAAAAGAATAAGGGTGGAAGTGGGGGCAGAATGGGTTAGCGAGAGGTGAAAAGAATAAGGGTGGAAGTGGGGGCAGATTGGGTTAGCGAGAGGTGAAAAGAATAAGGGTGGAAGTGGGGGCAGAATGGGTTAGCGAGAGGTGAAAAGAATAAGGGTGGAAGTGGGGGCAGATTGGGTTAGCGAGAGGTGAAAAGAATAAGGGTGGAAGTGGGGGCAGAATGGGTTAGCGAGAGGTGAAAAGAATAAGGGTGGAAGTGGGGGCAGATTGGGTTAGCGAGAGGTGAAAAGAATAAGGGTGGAAGTGGGGGCAGATTGGGTTAGCGAGAGGTGAAAAGAATAAGGGTGGAAGTGGGGGCAGAGTGGGTTACTAAGAGACAAAAAGAACAAGGATTGAAGTGGGGGGAGAAAGCAAGAGGTGATGGATGAGCATCAGTTTTGAAAGTCTGGAGGTAAGAGTATGACAATACCAGATACTGGAAGTCGGTCCCATGTACGAGATGATGGAGGGATGTGTGTTTGGCTTTGACTTCGGAAGGGAAGAGCTTGGGACTCAGCTCTTACCAAAAGACGCCAATGCACGAAGATCATTATATACTGTACCTCTTAACTGTCTCCAGGGAAGCACGATGTGAAGTATCTATAGCAGCCCAAAGTGGTGAGCGATAATGCATGATTACTTTGGATGAAGGTCATGTCCACCATGATGAAATGAAGAAACCCATTTTATGATGTTTGTATGTGTTCCCGTTCCAAATGATTCAGACACCTCGTGCAGAACGATGACCTTGAAGCTGAATAAAAGTGGTTCTCGAATGAACGTGCCTGCAAACGAACAGTGCTTGGCTGAGCAGATGAAGCGGAAAGCGGTGAAATGTTCGTTCCATCCTTCCATGGAACGAGATGTTGCAGCTGTACGTGGTTTGGAGATTCCGCCTACCCTCCCTCCCTCCCATAACTCTGTTATATTCGGAGGATTATTTTTTTGGGAGGAATTTGTTTTGGTAATTGTGGAAGCAATAAATGCACAAATATATACTCCTTGGAGTTAACGGGTTAACAGGTCGTTCACATGAATGGATTTTACACATTTGCAACACACAAACGTAGGCATTATAGAGCAATTAAAAATAAAATCCAACTTTTTTCAATTTTTTTTGTTTAAACACTCCCCTGCACTTTGATGAACCTCTGAAAGTTAGACAAAGAACAGTTTGGCTTTCTGGGAAAGATGGGGTGACACAGACAGACAAACTTCTCTGTTATAGTATAGATGAACAATTAAAACAAGAAAACGTCATGCAGAGCACGATATTTGCAAAATCCACCCTCCCTGCCCCCCTCCCCCCCCCCAAAATTTTTTTTATTGCCATTGATCCAGCAAATTGTCCATTTCATCAAGATTAGAATTAACAATCTTGATTAAAGCTTGTGTCAATAGGATGAAAAGTGATGATTTTAGAACTTTGACCTATAGTTGACCTTTGACTTGTTGACCTCAAGAATAGTTGGTTTCCCAATTCAGTGAGGCACAATGCAAATGCTGTTAAATTTTCACGTCATTTGGGTGAAAATTGATGATTTTTCAGATGAAAATTGATGATCAATCAGAATCAGATGAAAAATGGTGATTTTAGAAATTTGACCTCCAGGTGACCTTTGACCTCAAAATCAATAGGCTTCTCAATTGTGTTACGGATTCGTCACTTCCGTTGATGTGGTTTTCATCCACTTGAAACATTTCTGGTTCCATGTATTATTATTATTATTGTTGTTTGAGGGAAATAGCAATTATTATTGTCAAAAGGTAAAAAGGTTAATGTTTTAAATGAAACAGGACCCAGACGGCGACGAAGAGGAAGAGGAGAGAAAGAAGGCGGAGCGAGTGAAAGCCGAGCTGCTCCGAGTTCTGAAGCGAACGTTGTCGAACGGGAGTCACTCGTCGAACGGGAGTCACTTGCGAACTTTTGGGTTTCCCGGGACAGGAATTCCTGCGACAGAGTTGTCATCGCTGTGACCGATCAACCTGCGTGTCAGGTTTTTGGCGGTGGATTCAGAGGAGAATTATCGTCGGGCCGTTACGTCTCAAGAACAGGTCGTCGGCCATTTTGACTAGCGTTCGCGCGTCGAGCAAGGTTTCTTTGCTTTGTCAGCCGTTTTCACCGCTTTCAGACGTATCTGGTGTGTGTGTGTGCACCGTGGCTTTTGAAGATTAATTTGCGGTTCGCCGACTGTGAGCCGTGAAAGTCCATACCCACGGGTGTGATTTCCCAGTCGCCTGGAGGGCGCCTTTGGATTTCCCAGTCGCCTTGAGGGCGCCTTTGTGCAGCTTTGGCTGTGTGTCTGTACTTGCCATGCAGCTTTGGCTGTGTGACTGTACTTGCCATCCGCACGGGATTCTGGTCTCGATTGGACATCGTTCTGGCGATCGCTGGAGCGAATCAACTTTGGCTTGAAGCCGGGAATAAGAGACATTGGGGAATGTTCTTGGTTCACTCACTTGGAGCACAGTGAGTTATATATTACGAAACTGATGGTACCATCATAGGACATATTGATTGTACTTTTGATTACTATTATTGTTGTACTGTTATTCTTGTGTGATCTTAATACAATATTTGTTTGTGAGTAACAATTGGGGTGGCTTCTCCATTGATCTTTGACATACAGAATAACGCATTTTTCTGCCGTGACTCCTCTCGGGGTTCGGAGGTACACTGTGACCAGGGGGTCGGGGAGGAGCACGTAACAATTGTGACGACCTCTACAACTTGGTGAAGTTTCATGACTATCTGTTTAGAATTGTGACCTGTAGGCGAGTGACAAACAAACAAACAAATGAAAAATCACACTTGACAAAAGAGAACAAAGTATAATGGCACTCAGTAGAGCATCCTTTTGTCCTCGCAAATAATCGGTGGTTGAATTCAGTGACCTGATATGCAAATTACCTTCAAATTTTAAGTTAATCGGATGAAAATTGCCAATTATAGAAACGTGGCCTATGTTGACCTTTTGGCCTATGCTGAGCTCAAAAATAGTTGGTGGTTGAAGTCAGTTTGCTGATATGCAAATCCTATTCAAATTTCAAGTCGGTCGGATGAAAATTTAGGATTTTAGAAATTTGGCGAAAGTGGTTGATCTTAGGCCTATGTTGACCTTTTGGCCAATTGTGATCTCAAAAATAGTTGGTGATTGAATACAGTTAGCAGATGTGAAAATCCTATTCAAATTTAAAGTCAATCGGATGAAAATTGAGGATTTTAGAAACCTGGCCTATGTTGACCTTTTGGCCTATGTTGACCTAAAAAAAATAGTTGTGAGTTGAATTCAGTGACCAGATATGCATATAGTCTTCAAATTTTAAGTGATTCGGATGAAAATTGACAATTTTAGAAATTTGGCCTATGTTGACCTGTTGGCCTATGCTGACCTTGTGACCAATGTTGATCTCCAAAATAGTTGGTGGTTGAATTCATTTTGCTGATATGAAAATCTTATTCAAATCTTTCAAATTAAAAATCCTATTCAAACACATACACAAACAAACACACAAACCGGAGTGATCAACATGTCCAAAATTATTTTTGGCCAAGTAACAAACACACCCACAAACAAACACACAAACCAGAGTGATCAACATACTTGTGAAAATTTTTTTTTTTGCCAAGTAGCAAACAGAGAATAACAAACGCAACCGATCAATATAATTGAAAAATCTTCGATTTTGCAAATAAGAATTCAAGTGAGTGTTAAAACAATTAATATAACCTGACCCGGTGTAATGGTTAGAGCTTCTGCTCCGAGTCTGGTAGGTCGGAGGTTCAAACCTCGGCTGAGTCATACCAAAGACTAAAACAGTAAGTGCTGCTTCCTTCCTTGACGTTCAGCATTTAAAAAGATAGAGCATGGACAAACAATCATAGAGGAGGAAATTCCTCTTTAGGAAATGAGTGCTGTGAGAAATGTGGCATTGTTGCGACGTCGCTGGTACCCAGAGTCCCCCAGGAAGTGACGGCACTTCCCCCAAGCTCAGTGGCCGTGTTCGTGTCGTTGAACAGTCCTTTGTCTTGCATTGCTTCAACGGGAAAGGCCTGTTTTAGTACGAGGTGGTTTACATGTGACCTGATTTATGCAGCACAGAACTAAGCTTCGTCTTTGTTACAAAATATTGAAACTTAAATTGCTTTTCAAAAATTTCTCCAGGTTCCGACACTCGCTCGTCCCATCTCAATGGACGCTTCTGTACACCTTCCATATGGAAATATTTAGGATTTGCACAATCCAATCAATACAAGACATACTTGTTAGCCTCATTAATCAAAGCTACTTTGTCTTGTGCTCTTTAACACAATGTCGGGCAATCGTAGCCAGACTGGCCAGTCATTCTGATTTGTTTGCAAATTTCAACATGCTTGATTGCTTTCACTGAGCAGAGGTTTCAACATTCTTCCACTCTTGTTATTTCACTCGACACTATTTTGATTCTCGACGCATGCATTAATTTATTAGATGCATGCATAACGGGTGTTGGTTATTGATACACTAAAGACAAATTCCCTTCTTTATCTTAACATTTCCATGTATTATTCGGGCCTTCATGCACAAAACTTGGTTCCTTCCTGTGGAACCAACTTCCACATCCTCTTCAATCTCGTTCGTCCTTTCGGGTCTTCAAGACAGCTGATCCCTACCATCTCAGATCATCCCCAATCCAAACCATGATCGTTTCTACCCCCATTAATCCTCCCCAAATCCACCTCTTTCAAAGTTTCCAGTTTTTCCTTCCTGAGAGTTTGCTTCTGCGTCCATATTGTTCAGCCCGTGCCATCTCCCCGAGCCCTCATTCCTCCACACACCCATTATTTGTCCAAGTCTTCCTCCATTTTGTCCCTCAACCCTGCTGGTATCCCGCCTGCCACATTCTCTTTATATTGTTCGTTTTGTTATGTTACGTCCTCATCCATTCTGTTCCAGCTCCTCCACGAGCCTTGATTCTTTGTATGCAAAAGAAGAACTGCCAGTATTTTCGAACCACCCTCACATATTTTGGAATTTTGCTTCACATTATTCTTTCAGGTTGCTACAATGTAGCTTGAATAAAACTAACCTCTGGAGGCATCACGGGTGCCCATGACTAGGTCGTTTCTAGTGAACAGGCATGAATCGAGAGGTATTTGTACAAATATGAGCTTTACCCTCGTTTTAATTTGTTTTTACAGCTGGATGTGGCCAAGCTGAGAGCCGTTCTGCATAGCGACATGGATGAGCGTCCCACTTGTCCATGCGAATGGGTGAAGAACCTCGCTTTGGAGATCAACTCGAGGCTACAAGCGGTCAAACCAGAGAATGCTTTCTGCACACACCCTGTCGGTGCGATCATTACTTTATCAACTCCTTATTGGGAGTTTTGGAAAATTATCCACCCCTGGTGTTTCAACGATGTGAATGCTTTGTATTGATGCTGTGGATTTGAATTGTGCATGGATTTCATTGTTCCTCCAGTGAAATATTTTTCAATTCAACAGCAGAATCTTTTTTTTTTTTTTTCTTTTTTTTTTTGTACTTCTGCCTTTGCTTGACCTGTCATAAAATAAAACTTTTATCAATGTTCTAACCTACCTGCCTTTCATTAAGAGCCACTTCCATATTCTGTAAGCAAAAATTCAAGGATGTTTGATGTCTCCTCCAATCCCTCTTCCTCCTGTCCCATGTTCCAAACATTCTCTTTTCTTCCTCTCACAACTTCTCACATTTTCTCCTCCCATACCCAATTTCCCCATGGATTCTTTATCTTGCTCTGTCCTCCTTTCTCCCATTTCCTTCCTCCTTTCAATCTCGTCTCCTGACCCTTCTACCTTGCATTCATAATATATAGATGGCACTTTATATCAACATGTTCACAAGCACCGACACAAAGGATGGAGGCGTTTCGACTGACGAATCTCGGGTCCCCTTCTCTGCCATTTCGCAACTAGAGCTGCACTGATCACGGGATTCTGAGATGCCCTTCTGAGGTCATTTGTTCGCGCAACCTGAAACGCTCCTTGTTTGTCTGCAAAATTCCCAAAAGCCCCTTACCCATTCTTTATTTTATTGTGGGTCAATCAACTGCAGCACCCCCATCCTGCATTTTCACATCTTTCTTCACTTTTCATCTGGGAGGTGTAGGGGTAGGGGGTCATCTTGGTTTTTGGGCTCGACCCTTCCCTTGTAGTGTTAATTTTTTTTTAACTGAAAGTTTATGGTGAGTATGATCCTGCTTGTGAGTACTCCAATCATCTTGGTGCCAGAATCCCATCCGGTGTTTGTCCCAGTATATTACTGTGAGCCGTTTTGTTACTGTAAAGTGACCTGCAGTATGTGGGACTAATTGCATTTGTATCTTGGCATTATAATAGACCAGGGGGATATTTCTCGTACCATAATCCATTACAATGTTTGAAGTCTTGTGTTCATGTTTAGAAGCAAAATGCAATGGGGATCACTGAATGTCATTGTTTTGTATTTGTAGCAATCCGCATTCTATAACAATAACTGTTTTTCTCTTTCCCAAGGTTATCCTTTAAGGGCTGCCAGTAAAGACTTGAAGACAGTCATGAAAGCATCTTTCAGCCATCTCTCTCTTGTGCACCTGGAATACATTTTTGACCATTGCTTAGATAAAATAGCTGCATCTACCGGCAAGATAGCAGGTGGGAGTTTTTGGATATTTTTTTTTTGGAGTTTTAGAAAAAGAAATGGTCAATTTTTAGTTAGAAAAATACACTTCCTGAATGCTACCTGCACCATGCCTAATACACCCTCTACCATACTCTTGGTGGAACTGGGGTGGCAGCCATTGACGCAACTATTTGCCTTTTGCGGAGTATGTACAGGCAGCCCTACATCCCTGTAGAAGGGGGTACGTTGTGATGTTGAAAGTTTTGAATTGAATGATCTGTTTGATGCTGGCCTTTGTCTTGGTTACTTTTTCTAATGGAATGCAGTCCAGATATGAGGGCTGTTTTCTATATCTATGGATGGGGGTGGAAAAAATGAGTTTTTAAGAAAAGTTTGCAGAGGAGAAGGAATGGGAGGAAATCGCATTTTTGCGACATCGTGGTAGTTCTAGTGGTAGGGCTCTTGGTAGGTTATATATTTTACACATGCAAGGCCAGGTATTAGGTGGACCAGAAAGTAATGTCGTTTTCAAAGAGGGATACACAGCGTAAGAAAAACATTACTTTCCGGTACACTTAATAAAATAAATTATTAGTTTCTCATCCCCACCTGCTTCCTTTTTAACAGCTGCCTCCTTGTTCTATTTTTTATTTTTAGCTTACCTGGAACAGTTCATGAAGGAAATTCAGGGGAGCTTATACGATGGCGCGTCGTCCGTACATCCGTCCATCCGTCCATAGACACTTGAAACTTCTTCTCCGAAACCGCTGAAGGGATTGTCACCAAACTTGGCAAAATGATATTTGTTGCATTGTGACTAAAGTTTGTTCACGGCATAAAAAAAAACAAAAAAAACTGGGAGTCTAAGGGGATCTACGGGGGGTGGGTAAAAGTGTGTCCAGGTTTGACCCCCCCCCCCCCAAAATAGGTATTTGCTGTCTTCTCTGAAACTACACACACAATTTCGATGAAACCTGACCACACCCTTCACCATCCGTGCTGTACCAAAGTTTGTTCACGGCATCAAAAAAAATCCCTTTGGGCGTCTATTATAAATTTCAAAATGTTGATATTTATTATTTGGTTCCCAGATAAATAAATAAAAACTCATTCATTCATCCCCCCACACTTCCAAAGGACATCGGTGAGTTGTTTTGTCCTCTCCTTTGTCAAAATTACTAACATTTTGCACATTTAAAAAATCCTTTTATTTTATTCGTTCGAGTCTGGAACCCAGACCAATAATTATTTTGTGGTCCCTATAGGACTAGCGCTCACACAAATGAAATCGTTCTCGTCTAAGTACGTTTGCTTATGCCGCATCGCACGCTCAACAAATGCGATTTTCGAGATGTACGTACTACGTAATGTGTACAGTTAAGTTAGCTAGCTAGCTCCCGTGATGGCACGCACATTAACATTGATCTCATGAATAAACTTTATTGGTAGCTGAAATTGAGGTACTGATGAAGTACAGTAGACCTAGGTCTTAAAATGGTCTTAATTTGTGTATGCATCTGGAAGGCTGGTAGAAAGTTTTTGAAGCCATGGTATGCTCGTACGGTGTTCGACGGAACCCAGAATCTGGGGGATATTTTAAACGAATTTGCAAATGGAAAATTCGACCAGGGATCTCCCATCGACGACAACTACCAGACAGCTCAGGTCAGTAGTGCAAGTCTGCATTCATCTCATACCGGTTAAGTACTGTTGAGGATCTCCCGAAGCCCGTTCCCGTTACAAAGGGGGGGACTAAACCCCTTTTTTCCCCCCTGGGTCTTCGGGTCCGCGAGGCCGAATCGCCACTTCCGGGCAAACGTGAAAAAGAGTATCGGGACAAATTCGCACGTACCTTTAACCCACGCTGCCACGAAAGTGGGGATCGAGCCTCGCACAAGCGACGCTTGATCGAGTACACCTGAGCGGTATGCGTATCACGTGACTCGTGCTGTTACTTTTATTGGAACCCGATTCGAGCGGTTTTATTCGTACCATGCGAAGCCAATGGATGGAAGGGACAGGACGGTCAAATCGGAGGAAGAACACAATTTATTTACAATGTACAAGGATTCAGAATGAAGGAGGAAAGGGGACACAGAGCAGAGCTTAAGCAATGTTACTTAATCCCAGACACGGGCGCACTCACGCACACGGGGAGAAGAAGAGAAGAATGTTCGCGTGCCAAGCGCGCTTCGCCGTCGGTCGCTCCGGGGCAGCTCGCTGGGCGTAGCCCTCGGATGTTCACGGCACGTATCAGGCGAAGGCAGGCAGGAGGAAATCGCGCGTCTGTGGCCCGGCGTGGGTCGTCCTCTCGAGCGCGCGATTAATACAGCGCAGAGTGCAGGGCACGGGGAAAGTTCATGTACAATAGGCAATTCAATTCGCTCGTTCGGCAGCTCCACTCGCGTTCTCAAGCTCAATCCAACTCACTCTCACGGGGAACTGTAAATCGTCTCAAAGGGAACTGTAACTTGCACACGACTCTGACCGAGAACTTCTCTTACTCAACTCAAATTCCAACTCAACTCCTTCTCAACCCATCTCAGGTGGGGGAGCTCGGAGCAGAGTTATATGGCCCCGCCCCGGCCCGACTCGAATGTTCCAAACCCCACCTCTGGTCATCGTGGTTAGCCACTCCCCTCGAGCCCTGATGGGCGGCTTGTGCTTACCGACCACTCCTCCTGCCACGCCTCCCTTCGGCCTCGGTAGACTTGTTCAGGCCTGCCGCGTGGCATTTCAGCGCCAAAATAACACCTAAGCTCACTGGCCTACTCAACGCAAAACTAAACACAGGAAAGGACTACGCTTACATTTACTAAGAAATAACTGAACTATCGCAAGGCTTCATGTTGTGGTGCGTCTACCTACGAGGGGGAATTGACCTTTATTCCAAAACCACAACAGTACGTATAACTGCCACCGCTGCAGTAAATCTTGATGTATCGGGGAGGGTATATGACCAATGCAATTTTTTATGGTATATGGAATGTGTGTTGGTAGTACTCGTCTTTGGTCCAGTAGACTTCACCATGTGGTGGCCATCTTGGGAAAAACAAGACCGAAAGTCTAACAGCAGCGTAGCCGGGCTTGTAAAATATAAGAAACCACAAACACACATGATTAGCTTTTTAAACAGTCGCTAATGCTGTTTAAAACATTAAACAAAGAAATTTGGAGGAATCCAGACATTGGAGAGGTAAGCTTTACTTACAGAACTGAGGGAAGATCTACTGTAATCTAGATTATACCCCACAAGGGTTGGGTATGTACTGTTTTGTTGGAAGAGACATAACGCCGATGCTTTTGATATTTGGTGGTCATTTTAACAATCGGTTTGTTTGTGTTTTACACTGAATGAAAAACGTAAAGGTAGAGCATGGCGATTGTGATATATAACAGGTTCGACGATATATTCGGCATGAACGGCATATAAATCAAAATGGCGGTGTGTGGATTCAGCCGCCATACCGCCGTAATGACGTCACCCTGTCATGTGACCAGATCCTCAGCTCTGATTGGTATACGTTTGAGGGGACATACATACATACATACATACATACAGACAAACACTGCTCTAGATGGCTTTGCCCAATGGGCTTCGCCATGAAAAATGAAATGGTAAGGTGCCCCCTCCTGGTTTTTTTTTATTTTTTATTTTTATTTTTTTGAAAAGCCCAGAAGAGAAAGCAAGAATTTATTTTACTTGGCCTAATGCATCATTGTCATGTGAAAAATGACTGTGAAATGTACCGTTACAGATCTGGAAAAACGGGAATCGATTATAATTGTTATTTCCTCGTGCATGTTAACATAAGCATGATGTAATTAATGAAATGGTGTCGAGTAGTTTATAGGAAGCTAATGTCTTCCCTCCCGCTCAAATGTCTGTTTCTAAGGCCGATCTACGACATCCTTCATGTATTTTTAATGATCTACGACATCCTTCATGTACATCTGTCTTCATGTATTTTTCCACTCAACACCCCTTGAATAAATCGCCCCCCACCCCTCCCAGACTTGCCAGGGATGTGTAAAAGCTTGTGACATGCTTGGAACGAAAGTGATTTATCACGATTTATCACGTGATTCAGCTTGGTGATTTATCCGTCACACCCAAGGACCATAGATGTTGCACGATGGAAGAATACCTGAATACCTGAAAAAAGAAATTATCCAAAACACCTTTAAAATGAGGTTTAAAAAAAAGTGCTTCAAGAGACCAACAATTCCACATTTGTATTCACATCTAATTGAGCGGTCATGTTGTGAATTACACCCAAAATGATGTATGTGGTCCTTTTAGGTGTACCATCCGAAGGATGGGAATCTTGATGCTTCCTGCAAGGCAATGCACAAGTCATTTTTATTGTCTAATCTGACTCTGGGATTGTAGTGTGAAATGGACAACGGTATGAAGTGTAGTTTTGTACTGACAATTCCAGAATTAAAAAGTTGGAAGTAATGAGATTGTGTAAATTGTGGCAATAAGATGTTTTTCTTTGAAAGAACACATTTTTGATAACATTCGTATCTGAATTGATGACTGGTTTCTTATGGCTATCACTGCTGCTTCCTCTACTGATGTTGTTTATCCTCATCTGTTTTGTACTTGTCCAATGGAATGCAGGATACCAGTTGTACATACAGTTGTTGGCTACGGAATATCCAGCGTTAATAACCAACAATCTTAACAAGGTAATGATATCACGATAAGCTCACTTCCCTCTTCTCTTCCTTTAATGTTTGTGTCATTTCTCCCACTCCCACACTCCCCCTTTTAAAATGTCACATGACGTGAAACGGATGGTACAAATACAGCATTGTCGGTGTAATACGTCTAGACTGCTGATGTCCATGAAAGCATCTGCCATTTGTACATCTTTGCTTTGCCATTGCTTTCTCCTGTTTCCTGTACCAGTTCCTTGTGTATTCTCCTGAAGTGAATAATATATACATGTAATAAATATAATATGTATATATTTATTATATTTATTATTATTATTATTATTATTATTATTATTATGATTATTATTTTATTTTAAACAATGATATTTTATTCTGCAGTTTCTTTGTAACCTGAAACATCATCACGATCGACCTGAGCACTGCCTGTGTTTCTTGTGGGCTGCTGGACAGGTTGGGATTAAAAGCTTTTCTGCAGGATTGAAAGGTCAGTAGTGGTTTTTATTTATTTATTTAAATACTTGATGCTATTTTATTGGCTAGCCCCCGCTCTAGCAGGGAAAATGGCCTTAAAATACCTGTTGTTGATGCTATTTTATTACCTCCGCCACCGAAGGTGGATGGAGGTTGTGTTTTCTCCCCTGTCTGTCTGTCTGTGAACAAGATATCTCAAAGTTGTGGAAGGATTCGGCCGAAATTTGGCAGAGAGGTGGTGTATATGACAAGGACGAAATGATTAGATTTTGGTGAAGACCTGGATCCGGATCCGGCTAGTAGAAATTTTTAAGTGTTTCTTCACCATTGGGTGATAGATAGGGCTAAACCCAATAAATAGCAGGATATCTCAAAAATTATGGATGGATTTGGACGAATCCTGGTGGAGAGGTTGTGTGTGTGACAAGGACTAATCGATTTGATTTTTGGTGAAGATCTGTGTATTGATTCGGATATGAGAATTATTTAATTTTCAAGTGATTCTTCACCATTGAGTGATCAGGCTAAAACCAACATGTAGCACGATATCTCAAAAAGTTTTGGATGACATGACTAAACTAGGTGATTGCGTTGGTTCGGTGACGAGAACAAGCCGATTCGATTTTGGTTCAGGTCCGAATCCAGATCCGGCCTATCGGTGGGATACAAAACAAACTGTTCAGCCCGGCGGAGGTATGCGCACTACCGAGTCCCGTTCTAGTTTATTTAAGAACTTGATGCTGTTTCATTCTTTACATTTCCCAAGAACCAGTGGTTTGTAAACTTGTAACTTTAATAGGAAGTATTGACCTTTTTTCTATTTAATATGTTATATTTAATTGATATATTGTCATGTCTGAAGATCCCATTAAAACAGAATTCTCAGCAAGTTAGACTCGCCAGATGGACCAAAACAATATTTTAGTTTTGCACTGTGTTTAAAAAAAAAAAAAATTAATTCCAACTTTACTGTTCTCCAAGGAGCTTCAATTGGGCCGAAATAATTACGGCCGACGTACACGGAAACATAAGTTGAAATTACTTCTGTACACGGAAATTACTGAAGAGTAGAAAAGCGGGACGGCCGACGGGAGTTGTGGGAGATATGTTGAAGGCAGCAGGAAGTTGGGGTGTGAAGAGAATGACAGAGATCTGTAATCTGGTGGTGAAAGAAGGCCGCATTCCAGTGGATTGGGAACTGAATACCCTCGTCCCTCTATACAAGGGGAAAGGTGACCCTCTGGACTGTGGCTCCTATCGAGCGATAAAGTTATTGGAGCATGGAATGAAGGTATTGGAAAGGGTGTTGGAGAGGAGGATAAGGAAGAAGGTGAAGATCGACGAAATGCAGTTTGGATTTATGCCAGGAAGAGGAACGACAGACGCGCTTTTTATTGTGAGGCAGTTGCAGGAGAAGTACATGGAGAAGAGGAAGAAGTTGTTTCTTGGGTTTGTTGATCTGGAGAAAGCATTTGATAGGGTTCCACGCGAAGTAGTGACATGGGCATTGAGGAAGTTAGGAGTGGAGGAATGGTTGATCAGAGTAGTGATGGCAATGTACGAAGGACGGGAACAGTGGTGAGTTTGAGGTGAAGGTGGGAGTGCATCAGGGGTCGGTACCAAGTTCACTACTATTTGTAGCTGTGATGGAGGTGCTGGCTCGGAACGTAAAGGAGTGTTTACCGTGGGAGGTGTTGTATGCAGATGATCTGGTGTTGATTGCAGAAAGTATGGATGGACTGAAGGAGAAGACGAACAAGTGGAAGGAATGTATGGGAACAAAGGGTCTGAAGGTGAATATTGGAAAGACGAAGGTGATTGCAAGTGGTAAAGCATGTGGTGAGGTGGAAAGAAGTGGCAGTGTGCTGTGTGCAGGAAAGGTGTCGGAGTGAACTCCATTCAATGTACAATGTGCGCTGAGTGGGTTTCAAAAAATGTAGTGGTTTGAGAGGGTCGTTAACCAGTGTGGCAGCTACATTCAAGTGTAAGGTGTGCACAGAGGGAGCTGCAGATGGAGGAAATGTTGAGTTGGATCTTGGAGACGGCGTGAAGCTGGAAGGTCTGAAAACATTTTGCTACCTTGGAGACATGCTGAATGGAGAAGGTGGATCAGACTCGGCAACGGTTGCTGGAGTGAGATGTGCATGGAAGAAGTTTTGGGAACTGAGTGGCGTGCTGACGAGTAGGGGAGTGTCGTTGAAGCTGAAGGGAAAGATGTATGCTGCATGTGTGAGAAGTGTTATGATTTATGGGAGCGAGACATGGGTAATGAACGTGGAGCAGCAACGAAGGCTGGAAAGGGTGGAAATGTGAATGGTTCGGTGGATGTGTGGAGTATCGTTGAGAGAGAGGAAGACAAATGATGAATTGCAAAAGATGATGGGAATCGAGCCTGTGATGGATGCTGTGAAGAGAAACAGGTTGAGATGGTTTGGTCATCTGTTGAGGAAAGATGAAAGTGACTGGTTGAGAAGAGTGATGCAAATGAATGAAGAAGGAAGTAGAGGACGGGGAAGACCGAGAAAGATTTGGCTGAAGATGGTGGAAGAAGAAATGCGGGCAAGGGGGTTAACAAGGGGAGATGCAGAAAATAGGGCAAAATGGAGAAGATTGTCATGGGGGCAGCAAGGCTAACCCCCGCTCCAGCAGGGAAAATGGCCTTAAAATGCCTGTTGTTGTTGTTGTTGTTGTTGTTGTTGTTGTTGTTGTACACGGAAATAGATGGGCAATTTTGTTTATTAATTTTTTTGTACTAAATACAACATCGAGGCTCATGTAAGAGCTAACATTAATCACAAAAAAACATAAACATACACGTAAAACATAATAAAGGGAGCGGGAGACAAGATGGGAAGAAAGAGAGATGCATACAAGTACAACAGTAGGGAACAGGGACATCGGGAGATCTGTGGGAGGGAGCGGGCTTGGGGGGAGGGGGCAGGTGAAGGGAAGGGTGGGAGAGGTAAAAACAAATGGACACTGCTCGGACTTCAAGGAAAGAAGTCGATATTTCAAAAAAGTGGATCTGGGGTGAATTGACGAGTAGAAAGGATCAAGGTTTTGGATGGGGGGAAGCTAAGAGATGGTGGTGAACAGCTGTTTTAAAGACCTGGAGGGAGGAGTGGGATTGAAGGGAGTGAGGGAGTTTGTTCCAGAAGCGGGAGAAAAGAGGAATGAAAGAGTGAAGGTGAGCAGAGCGTCTTTATTTTGGCAGTTTCACCAGAAGAGGGTTGCTTGCAGATCTTGTGTGACCTGTCGGAATATTTGGGGGACAGAGCACAGACAGAGCTGGGGGAGCCCCTTCTTCTTCATCAGGTCTCTCCTGATTTCCCCCGTCCCTTTCCTCAAGCGTCCCTTGCCTCAAGCGAGGTCTCTCTCGTTCTCCTCCTCCTCCTCCTCTTCCTCCCCCTCCTCCTGGGCCGTCCTGCGAAGGGGGTCGCACTTTAAAAAAAATAAAAAATTCCAGGATGGCACTTCCATCTTCCCAGCATGTTAAGCCACCATAGCTGACACATACTAGCTAGACAGATTGTGATGGCTAGGCAGATGAAATGTTATTGAAGTCTCTCATGACACGTCCTTGCCTGCAAGCCCCACTTACCACATGCGGTGTTCACGCCCACATATTAAGATCTAACCTAACTATAAATTACATATGCTGCCTCTTCAACATCACTTGTAACAAACGCCTTAACCTGACAGATCCCTGTCAATCTAAATGCTACTCGAGAAACATGGACCATACTACATTTACCACGGTCTAGCTATGGATTCCTCCCTTCCCCCTTCCTCGTAACAATATGTTTATACAATGACTCCATTCATGTAGCTAGAACGGCATTCGGTAGTGCATTCTTCCACCATACTGAACTGTTTACATTTTGGATCCCACTGATGGGCCAGATCTGCTATGAATTTTGGGGTAGGGAAATATATAGATTTAGGTAGATCTGAATAGGTATCGTGCTTCGTCTGTCGAGTTAGAACGATCTTGATGTATAAGTCCTCTTAGCCCGGTTTGTCGGATCAAGTGTGTACCTGTGATCATACGAGGATGATCCGGTGATAGGTCGAATCGGGACTAAGATAATTCCCCTGTATGTGAAACCTCGGTGATCATACCTGTGTCCCTTATGGCAACACACCACATACATTAGCTAGATCCATTGGTGCACCACATTAATTAATTCCCCCGCCGCCACAAGACTTGCAGGAAGAACAGGCAGGAAGCCAGTTCGGGGCACCGCCGATGCAGCTGCAGCCAGTTGCATCACCACAAAGAAACACACATAGACCAGGCCGCCTGAGAGCCACGTCCAGGGAGAACTCGTGATTGGCCAGGGGAGGGGCAAGCAAAGAGCAGGCCACCGATTGGCAGAGCAGGGAAGGACATGTGATTGGTTGGGGAAGGGACAAAAAGCTTCCCCGTGATTGGGGGTAAGGAAGGTAAAGGAGCGACACACTGATTGGCCACCGACCAATGACACCACTGCCAATCGGTGCGGAAGGTGCGAAGGAACTACCAACAAGCTACGCACTGGTTGGAGGAGAAGCGCCGGTGACGTAAGAAGGCGCGAAAGCTGACGAGTGAACGAGGCACTGGTTGGTAGAGGGAGAGCGCTGAATATCACACAGCGAGTGACAAAACGACTTGCTTGCCGGCATTTTCCCTCCTCTCGCTTTGGCTTCTGCCCTTCCCAGACTTTCCTTCTGCCCTTGCTTTTTGCTCCGTTTGGACTTTTCTTCCTTTGCCATTTGCGAATTTGCCTGCTTGACGACGGACGTTGGAGCGCCATCGATTCCCCTCCCTGGCGTCCACGTACGAGCGAGGCTTGCTGCTGGAGCAGGCGAGACCGGGGCGAGCGGGTGGCTTGGGGCCTAGCAGCTCGCGAACGGGGGCGCATCGAGGCCTTTCTTCGCGCCAACCGGAGCCGCGTTGGACGACCGACGCTGCACATCCAGACAGATAAGCACAGACGCGCAAACAACAGTTCCTTTGATTCGTTCTCCCATTGTGTGTATTCGAAGTGTGTGTGTAAGAGCACTCAATAGGGGGTTTAGTTTTTATTGTCACGTTCCATTGTTCTCGGGTTCCGTAATAAATATTTATTTCTTGTACATTTTACCTCAGTCTCAGGTTGTTATTAATTTGCAGGTGAAGACATCGTCGGACCGACAGGTAAGCACGGCATCCTTCCCCAATCCCCTGGCTCGTGTGTTGATCCGCCATCAATTGGAAATGCCTCCAAGTAAGCTTGAATCCATCCGTGGACGCTCTGTCTTCATAGAGCCAGCCACTCGGCAATATATTTATACAATGACTCCATTCATGTAGCTAGAACGGCAATTGGTAGTGCATTCTTCTGCCATACTGAACTGTTTACATTTTGGATCCCACTGATAGGCCAGATCTGCATCTGGGCCTGAACCAAAATCAAATCCTCTTTCTTGGCTCTTGGCACCTACCCAACTTGTCCACCAACTTTTGTCATAATCCATCCACAACTCTTTGAAATATTGTGCTATATATCGTTTTGGCCCCATCTCTCAATGGCGAGGAATCACTTTAGAAATAAATAAAAAATTATGTTATCTGTATCCTGATTTGGATCTTCACCAAAATTGAATCGATTCATCCTTGAATCAAAATTGAATCACACACCCAACCTATCCACCAAATTTTGTCCGAATCTGTCCATAACCGTTTGAGATATCCTGCTCACAGACGAATAGACAGGGGTGAAAATAGACAGGGGTAATAAAGTTGCATGTCATGATTTGATAACATTTTGGGTCGTTGTCTTTTGTTGACACACTTGGAATGTTGCACTTGTTTTGTCTTTTGGGCTCTCTGTATATTATTTTAGTTCGGGGGAAGTGAAGGGTGTTGAAATGAAGGAAAAACACAATTGGTGAGGAAGGAGAGAGATCAAAATGAGGGTCGAGAGCTGTAATAGTCAAAATTGTTGGTGGGGGAGTGGGGCGTTGAAATATAATTGATTTGAGAGAGGGAACCCTAAAGAGGCAAATTAAATAAAGCATGCAAAATGGAAGTAAGGGGGAAAGGGCTAGAAAGGTGAATACATTAGTAATTTGGTGAAGGTAGATAGATATCAATTGTTGTGGGAGAGAGGGCAGGGAGGTGAAGGTGTGTGCAAGTTGAGGGTTTTTTAAATTTGAAACTCGTGAAGAAATTCGGGAAGAAAAAAAAAATTCACGTTTGTTTTCTGGTGTATCTGGTAGTGATTCATGTTTCTTATCCCAGTGTGGTTTGTCTTGATGCTTCCTGCACTGGGTGTGAAACGCCTCTCTGCATACACGGTCCGTTATCTGGAACAACTTCTCAGGTGTGTCTCGTGGTGTTTGTTGGATCTTTTCATCATTCAAATAGTGTGTGGCAAGGCAAGTTGTAGGCTGATCGCTGATTGCGCCATCATGGTTTCTGCGCAGGATGCACCGAGACCACAAGCAAGGCTTCGGAATCATTGGTCCCAAGGAACTGTTTCCAGTGCTGGACTATGCTTACATGCCAAACAATTCGTTGCCTGTCCGGTACGAGCCCAGCATAAAAGCCTCGTTTTTGTCACCTTGCTGATGAAGCCACAAGGAAAAACTCCTGCCGTTAATGCCTAATGTCCAACATAGTGATTCCTATTCATTGGTTTGCTCTATAGTGTAGGCTGCTATGTCTTAAAAATGGCTGTCATGTTTTTTTTTTGTTAAAAGCAAAATTCCACTTGATTCCTCGTCTTTGGGGTGTCACATGTTCGAAAAAATAGGTTGTTAATTTTTTTAAACGGATTAAGGGTGTCAAATCCAAGATGTCCGCCAAAATATATAAATTCCATTAAAACTGGTATTCTGAACACAGTATGAGGTCCAAATTAATGATAATACCCATAATTTCAATACCAAGGAGTTCAAAAACAATTAATTTCAATATGGCAGTCAAATTCAAATTCAATTTCAATATGGCAGAAGGAAGCGGCATTGACCAGGCTTGGGTCGAAGCTGGACTATATTCTCCAACAACCGTAACGCAAATCCTAAATGGAAAACATCTCTACAGGTCCCTAGAAGCACATACTGTAACATTGCTTGCTCTATACCATCTCTACTTTGACAGGTTCCTAACAAAAGCACCAGAAGAGAAAGTGTTCCTAAGTGAAGCGTCCATTGATTTGGAAAAAGCATATCAGAAAGATATCAGCATGAACACAGGCAACCGTCAAAACCTCAGAGATGCCGTCAGAGAAACCATGACCATGTTCGAATCTAGAGATATCCTCACAAAGTTGGGACAGTTTGAAAGCAATCCAGCACCAATTCAACACTACATCCGTAACTACTTGAGGCAGTTTGAAACTATCCTTCAGTATATTAGAGCTACCAGACAACGGGACCTGCTGCTGCATATGGAAAGCACTGAAGCTCTTATCAAGTACTTCTTTGCTCACGACCACCTGAACTACGCACGTTTGCTCCCTTTGTACCTGTCAACAATGCCGCAAACAGAACAAGTTTTTCCAGATGTCTGGGCCAGAACTCCTGAAAGGAAATTTCTGTGTGACGAAGGGGATTGCTGCATTCACTTCAATAGGTCCAGATCACGGAATTGAGCAGGAGCACCGCAAACTCAAGGTCATTGGAGGCATTACTGGAATAACCCAAATTGAGAGAGCTCTAGACCGTTTCTTCCTGATTGCACCTGACTTGTCTAATCTAGTAGAGGAGTTTCAAAGAGAATATGGCATGGAAGGTGCTGATACCAGAGACCAACACCACGAGATCACAGGGGGAAAGTCCACCCGAGTAATGAGAAATTCCGCTAGATTGACAGAGGTATTTGTTGTTCATGGAGACACATTCGTAACCGATGAGAGTGACCTGTGTAACCTTCTTACCATGAAAGTAATTGATGAAAAGGTAACAAAGGACATAGTAGACCGCGATGCCATCGGACAACAGTTGTTCCAGACATTTGTCAAAGAATGCCTTACAGAAGGAAAACTTTCAGTGTGGGATCCAATGAAGAGAAAGAACATAGGCACTTTCAAAAGTGTCAACACAGTGAAGAAGTGAAAGCAGGTGACAAACTCATTAAAGTCAAAGAAGAACGAGAACTCCTACAGAGGTTTATAGTAGCATCAAGAAGCCATCCAGACCTTGATCTAAAGGACTGTATTGGGAAGTATGAATTTGGAATTGTTCCACGTGCCCTTTTCGCTTCGGATGGGTCACTTCTCCTAGCATATGACAAGGCTAAGGTCCTTCATCATCTTGAAGCGCTAGTTACCAAGGAGCAACCTAGCCCAACAGAAGCCACAAGCGATCCAGCTAATGCCATACCAAGTGTTTCTGGCGACCAAGTATTGAGTGAAAACTCCCAAACTGAAGTACCACCCCAAGCCGAGGCACCTGAAGTACAAGAAGCGCAGCCTGAGCAAGAAGCTTCAACTGACATGTCTGACATGTCTGAGAAATTTAAAGTTGTAGTCATAGATGGCATGGCCCTCGTTAACTCCATCTCCAAGACAGACAAAATGAAAACATGCAGTGATTTTGCCATGTCATTTCTTGAAAAGCTTATCAGGATTGCAGCTAACTACGACGAAGTAAGACTGGTATTTGACAGATACGTCGAAAGTTCTCTGAAAGAGCAAATTAGAAAAAAGAGAACAAAGGGAAACTCGACCTACTGTCACATCCAAGATAGTACACTGATCCAGAATATTTCCTTGAAGGACTTCCTTTCAAGTGTCAAAACCAAGGCAGAACTTGTAGAGTATTTAGCTGCAAAGACTCTGGATCACAGCAACAGCTCTGCCAACAAATTGAAGAAGTTCATGGTAACCTTCGGCACTGAGACAAAAGGCAATGTAAGTGTGCCTGATGAATTGGTAAAACACGGTCATGAAGAAGCGGATACGTTACTCTTGCTCCATGCCCTAACAGTTAACGGGGATGTAGAACTTGTAATAGACTCTCCAGATACCGATGTCTTCTTGCTGATGATCCACATGTATCCACAGCTACCTGCTGAGACATATTTCCTTACCGGAAAAGGAAAACTGAATAGGAAAATTGCAGTCAAACCTATCTTTGAAAAGTTAGGAGTTAACCGCGCCTCAGCTATTCTCGGGTTTCATTCTTTCACAGGATCAGATATGTGTGGCAGGTTCGCTGGCAGGACAAAGGACTGGTGTATGAAGGTGTTCATGTCCTGCGATGATATGATACTGGATTCACTTGCTTCACTTGGAAAATCTGCTGCTACACCCTCTCCAAACGCAATTGACCAACTGGAAAGGTTCGTTTGCTTGTTGTACAGATCCAAAACACACACCAAAGTAAATGCACTACGATGGTTCTTGTACTCAAATCGACAGGCCAAGGGAGAGAGTCTGCCTCCAACCTCTGGATCATTGACACCACACATTCTGCGAGCACATTATATTGCAATGATATGGATGCAGACATGCGAAAGTCAACCGTCCCTTCCTTCTCCCACTGACTACGGATGGAAGTCAGAGGAAAATAGATTTCTTCCGGTGATGTGTTTGAACCCTCCAGCACCAGAGGCCGTGACTAAGCTGGTAAAATGTGGCTGCAAATCAGGATGCAAAGGAAACTCCTGTAGTTGCCGCAGCAATAAACTCCCATGCACAGAGGTCTGTAGCTGTTTGAACTACGGCTGTAGCAACAATGAACAATCAGCTCAGAACATTGTGGGAGATGAACACGAGGACTTGTAAGGTAAAACGGATGATTGTGAGACAGGAATATTTAAATATGGTCAAACAGGAAATTACATTACGCTATCATTGTTATAGCAATGTGGACCTTTGTGTAAAACAGTGGTAGCCATATTGGATTTTCTCACTATTTCTCACTATGGCTGGCATCCACCGATTTCAACGAATCAGTAACATGTTTCCCCAACGGCCTAGCATTACTTATGTGGGCATTACCACCAAAATGGACCTATTTCATCATTCACAATTTGTGTTATCAAGAACATTAAGTTTTTGTACTGTGGTTATTTAATAAGTGGCGGCCATCTTTGATTTTTCCGCCATTTTGAATTTGACTGCCATATTGAAATTAATTGTTTTTGAACTCCTTGGTATTGAAATTATGGGTATTATCATTAATTTGGACCTCATACTGTGTTCAGAATACCAGTTTTAATGGAATTTATATATTTTGGCGGCCATCTTGGATTTGACACCCTTAATCCGTTTAAAAAAATTAACAACCTATGTTTTCGAACATGTGACACCCCAAAGACAAGGAATCAAGTGGAGTTTTGCTTTTAACAAAAAAAAAACACGAAATGACATAACAGCCTACACTACTAATTGTCTTCATGTTCACTTCATGCAAAATGTTGTTGTTAAGTATTCTTGCCTGAGCACCCATATTCTGCACTTGTTTACCACCTGGCAGTCAGCAAAAGAGGTTGGCGTCACTTTTCGGCACCCTGAAGAACATTGCATATGGAGATCACAGGAAGACCCTTCAGCATTGCTACTTTCCATCGTACCTATCTCGCCTCACTGTGAGCTGCCCCATGACCATGAAAAGCGAGGTAATCACAGCATTGGACTAACATTGGACATAGAGCATACTCAACATATTGCTACATCAAGCATACTCTATTGGAAATGAATTCTTAGCCCGTCTCCACACAGCAGGAGACTGTATTTTGCAATCACTTATGTGGTGTGTCTGTCTGGGCCATAACTTTTTACTATTTGAGCTTTGTCATCAAATTTTCAACGAAACTTTATTATGAGAATATGGAGAAGATAAAGTACTAATAATGTCAAAAGGTCAGCATCACCTGAAATCGTCAATTTCATCCAATTTCATTGAAATTTAAATTTACCTTTTCTTTTTTTTTTTTCTTTTTTTTTTATATAGAAGGCTCCAGGCACAGACTATGTCGTCCTCTTCGAGGCCAGGCCAAATAAAAGAGCTGCATTGATAGAGAAAAGTAAAGAAGGAGAGAATAGTCAGAGTTTTTGAGAAAGCAGAGAATCTGCTTTTTGAAAAGGGGAAGATCATAAGTGTTAGGAAAGACATGTGAAGGTAAAGAGTTCCAGAGTTTGGCAGTGGAGGGGAAGAAACAAACATCATAACGGCCCACCCTTGAGTTGCCAATGGCCACACAATAATCATGAGATGTAGTGGCTTGTCGAGTAATCCGTGGTCTCGCTAATGGCGGAGGTATACAGGCAGCAAGTTCTTGGGAGCAAAAACCGAAGTAATATCTGGAGAAAAGAGAAAGAGAGCCAACTTTGTGACGTAATTTGAGCAGGTCAAGTTTTGAGGTCAGATTGGGAGAGTTGATAAGTCGAATTACTTTTAATTCAATTCTCTCCAGTAAGTATGTGGAACTAGTGGCTAGTGGCGAACCCTGGTGTTGGGCTAGCGGCTCGGGTGCCGGCTTAGGATCCTCGGATCCTGGGTTCGAATCTCGGTCGATCACTGAATTAACGCCAGGGGGGTTGACTCAGCCTGTCATCCTTCCGAGGTCGGCTAATTGAGTACCAGTTCACTGGTAATTCCCTGTTTGTCGTTAAAGGCGGCAAAAAGGGTTGGCGTCAGGAAGGGCATCCGGCCGTAAAACATTGCTTCAAAAAGGGGACCGAAAAACAACAACAACCATGGTCCCCGAAAAAGGCCAACCCCCGCTTGCTGGGAAAAATGGCCTCTAAAGGTGGTTTTTTTTTTATGTGGAACTAGAACCTCCCCAGATGTGAGAGCAGTACTCTATACAAGGACGAATCAATCCTTTATAGAGTTGAAGCAACTGTTGAGAGGAGAAGAATCTTCGACATCTGAACAGGACTCCCAGTTTCTTCGAGGCAGATTTAGCTATTTGTGTAATGTGTGGATTCCAGGATAGATTTGAAGTTAGGGTCATACCTAGTAGGTTTATTGTATCACACGGTGTAATTGTGGAACTTTCAAAGGAGATTGGAGAGATGAGGAGCTTTGGAGAGAGATATGGGAAGAAATTGAGTTTTAAAGCATTAAACTTAACCTGGTTACATTTGCCCCACTGGGAAATCTTGTCCAAATCCGAATTTAAAGAGGTGGTTGTAATAAAACGAGATGCAGATCGATTGAGGGAAGATGGGGCAGATGGGAAAAACATGGAGGAATGCAACGTTGAGTCATCAGCATGTGAGTGCATTTGGTTATTTGTAGAAGAAAGGTCATTGATAAAAAGAAGGAAGAGTGTTGGAGACAGAACAGAAACCTGAGGAACACCGCTGTTGATAGGGAAGGAGGGAGATGTTGAGCAATGGACAATTACAGAGATAGAGCGGTCAGAGAGAAAGCTCGATATGAGAGAGCAGAGTGAAGGAGGAAAGCCGAAAGAGGGAAGCTTGGATATCAGACCCCGATGCCAAACATTGTCAAAGGCTTTTGAGATATCAAGGCCTACAACAAAGGATTCCCCAAAATCTCTCAGAGAAGAGGCCCAGACATTCGTAATGTAAGAAAGGATATCACCGGTAGATCTTGCCTTGCGAAAGCCATATTGATGGTCAGATAGAAGACTGTGGGATTCAAGATGCTTGAGGAAATGGTTATTGGGAAGACATTCAAAGACTTTGGAAATAGTAGAAGTCAGAGCAATAGGACGGTAGTTGGAAGGGTTTGAACGATCACCCTTCTTTAAAATAGGCTGCACTAAGGCACGTTTCCAGGAAAGAGGAAAAGTTTGGGTTTTTAACAAAAACGAAACAAACGAGCAAGGACGGGTGCAAGTTCTGAAGCACACTCCTTCAAGACACAAGGAGGAATGCCATCTTGTCCGTATGCCTTGCTTGTGTCCAGAGAGAGGAGTACTTTTGTGACTGCATGGAAAGAGATTATAGGGAGGGGTGTAGGATTGGTAATTGGTGAATCAGAGGGAGATGGAATGTTGGAGTCATCCAGAGTGGAATTAGAGGAGAAAAGAGAACCAAAAAGAGTTGCTTTGTCAGTCGGAGAAACAGCGATAGTACCATCAGAACGGAACAGTGAAGGAAAGGTAGAGCGACAGAAGTTGTTGGAGATACTTTTGGCTAATGACCAGAAATATCTATTAGTGGAAGAAGATGAGAGGTTGTCACATTTCTTTTGCATAAAGGAATGCTTCACCTCACGAATAACATGTTTGCAATGGTTTCTAGCAGATATGAAGGCTGAATGTGAGTCGGAGGAAGAAGAGTTTTTCCATGTCCGATATGCCGCATCTCATGCACGAATGGCTGCAGAGCAGGAATTATTGAACCAAGAGTTGGTAGGAGAGGTGAACTTGAAAGAGAAGGGGATATAAGCCTCCATTCCTGCAACAAGAACCTCAGCTATACGTTCAGCAGAGATAGAGGCATCGGCTGAGGAGAGGCAGTAGTCTTTCCAGGGAAAGTCAGAAAAGAAGTTTCGTAAACCAGTCCAGTCAGCGCTATTGAAATGCCAATACTGGCGTTTAGTCGGAGCAGTTGCTGAAGGAGTGGTGGTAAGTAAAGTGATGTTTACACGATTGTGGTCAGAAGAACCAATTGGTGGTGAGATTGTGTAGTTGTAACGCAACAGATTAGAGGTAAAGAACAAATCCAAAGTATTGGAGTATTCCCTTCAACAAATCCAAAGTATTTCCTTCACATAGAGATTTGAGCTTTGTCAACAAATATTCAACAAAACTTTATTATGAGAATATGGAGACAAATGAACAATTTAGTCAAAAGGTGGTGGGGTTGAGGGGTGGGGAAGGGGAAGGCAGGATGGGGAGGGGAGAGGAAGGGAGTGGGGGGAGTGTAAGGGGAGAGGGAGGTGAAAGATGTACTACGTATACATCTTTTGGGGGAGGGGGGGGGGGCGGCTTTGACAGGCCCCTCCGTTTTGGGGGGAGGGTGGCGTGGGGAGAGGTGGGGAAGGGAAGGAGGGAAAATTTACCCGTGCGAAAATTGCTTCAACCTCAGTGTTGCTCAGGTAAAAGAGGAAATTGTGATACCCTCTGCCTCCTACACCAGGTGGTACTACATGGTACACATTTACATAGAGAATTTATGCCCCCGCCCCCCTGCCCCACAACCCCCGCATGAGGCCGCGCTGCAGCCACATAGCCTATGTTACCCCCCCCCCCCCCCCCCCCCCACGCAAAGTTGTATTTGCATTTGTACCCGTGTAAAGTATCGTTACGTTTGTGGGGGTAGATGAAGGAATCCCATAGTAAAGGTAGGACTGTATAATTATAGCATGGACCATAGACGCGTAGGAGAAATCTCGAAGTTCTTCAGTAAGGAAACTGTAGCTTAAGATTGTTTATGTGTCTTCACATGATGGGTGAAGCAGTGATAATTAGTTTGGGATTAAGGTTAGTTTTCCCCAGTATGTGATTTCCCTCTGATGTTTCCCTAACGTTTTACTTTTACAAGGCCGGCCATGAAAACCCCCCATTAAACAACATTTACAACCAGCACCGGCCCTATGAACACTCACAGCAACTAAGCCCCACCCACATGAACACTTTAGGCAAAAGGCCCCGCCCAGTAGAGGCGGAGAATCGGTGGGTGGTCAAGAAAGGCCGTGAGGCCACGCCCCGAGGGACGTTATTCGACCGTGGGAATTGGCGGGGCGAACTGGGATGCGAACGATACGATTGGCTCTCAAGAGTGAAGAAGGAGAGGGCACTCGGTGCCTGAGTTTGGACAAGAAGGTTGTACCATATTGTTGCTTTCTGATCGAGTGCTGGACTGGAGTTTTGGTGCGTGATTTTGAAGAGTGAGAAGCTCTTGGCTGCGTGGGCAGCATTGCGAGGGAGGTTTTGGCTGTGGTGCTCTTTGGATGAGAAGGAAGTTGCCTCGTCTGCTCGCCTCACCATCCATGGCTAAGTTCTCCTTGCACAAGAGAACTTAGCCATCACCCCACTCTCCACGAAGAGGGCCACTTGAGGCCAAAGCTGAGTGCCTGCCGGCTAAAGGGATTTTATTTTAATTTATCATTCTCCTGTTGTGTGTTGTGAATCTGAGTGGAGGATCCTCACATTAGGAAATTAATTTACTTCAGTTTTTATTTCGTCATTGCTTTATTTTCATTAAATAATTATTGATAAATTTTCCTTGTCGTGTTTACTTGTTTGTGGTTTTGGAATAAACCCGTGTGTTTCGTTCAGGCAAACGCTTCGCATCCCTTCATTCTGCGCGCGACAAAAATATCGCCATTTTTTGGGCTGCCGCCTCAGGAGTAAAACTGTTTCGGTTATCCGTCATCCAGCGGTCTTAATTGCTGGTGACAGGACAGTATATCAGCATTGATAGCTGGGGTACCCGGCGTTGCTCAGGTGAAAAAGAAACATTAACATATTTGAAATGGGGGCAAATAAAATGGAAAAGCAATTACATCCAAATCAGAATCCATCACAAATGTCAAATCATCATTTTACCTTTTCGTTGAATATATGCTGCTGAATGTGCCGTTTATCACGTTTCTGAGTTAAGTTTGATGACGTTCAGGAAGAAGAAGACCTACCACCAACTTTGACCAATTCCGGAATTGTTTGATTGAATCAGATCTGTTTGTGTTCAAATGTCTGGTAATTGTTCTGTATTTATTTATTTAACCGAAAACCTTAAAAAACATATTCTCCCAAACCACCAAATTGATTGACTTGAAACTTTACTTGTCATTGACTAGGAATGGCGATTAAAAGTTGGTCACATGGTGTGGCAGCCATATTGGATTGAAGGAAAATATTAAATAATTATATCTCTGAAACCGCTTACCCTATCGATGCAAAATTTTAAATATTTCATCGAACAACATTGCTGCATATAGCTTGAAAATGATGACGTCGTAGGTCACGTGGTCTGCTAGCCATGTTGTATAGAAAAACGAACCTTATCCGATCAACATGAAACTTCACAAACGTGATCCCCTACCCATACATATGCAGAGTGTACATTTTTAAGATCATATGTTATGTGGTGTGGCAGCCATATTTTAAAAAATCCCTTCTCTAAAACTGCTTCACCGATTGATGTGAAGCCTGTCCTGTGTGGTGAAAATAGATAGAGATTTAAATCAATCTTGTTTATTTTTAGGGCAGTGAACCAGGGCATCTATCCGTTGTCACGGGTCGGTACTATACGGTACGGGTAGGTACTATGAGGAGGCATATCCCAATCGGCCCGTTTCAGGATTTTGTAGCAGGTTGTGACCACAGTGCTGTTATTTTTATGATTAAATGGACACGAATATTCTTTCCAAGTAAATTGATTATTAGCTTCCCAATGGTAACATTTTTATTTTTCTAGGACAGCAGGAACCACATGATGGACATTTGTGTCATGACTCATGACACATGTCAACCACATGGACACATGATGGGCATTTGTCTTTTTAGTAATAGATGTAATAATAATAATAATATGTTCGATTAAGGAATGTGTGAAGATCAAGTGAAAACTCGATTGCTATTACAATGTGTAATTTGTTTATAAAAAAAAAAAAAACCACCTTTAGAGGCCATTTTTCCCCGCAAAGCGGGGGTTGGCCTTTTTCGGGAACCGTGGTTGTTGTTGTTTTTTGGTCACCTTTTTGAAGCAATGTTTTACGGCCGGATGCCCTTCCTGACGCCAACCCTTTTTGCCGCCTTTAACGACAAACAGGGAATTACCAGTGAACTGGTACTCAATTAGCCGACCTCGGAAGGATGACAGGCTGAGTCAACCCCCCTGGTGTTAATTCAGCGATCGATCGGGATTCGAACCCAGGATCCTAGGATCCTAAGCTGGCACCCTAGCCGCTAGCCCAACACCAGGCTATGTGTAATTTGTTTGTAGTCATTATTTTTTATTTTTTATCCTTGTTTACCAAAATGTGGTAAAGTACCAGACATGGGATTTAAAACATTCTGATAATCACTTTATCATGTTTATCACACATTAAATTTGCTCATATTCCCTCCCAATGCTTTTTAAAATCTAAATTTAAGTAAAAAAAACAACAAATGCAACACAGTGCAGAAAATGGATTCCCAATATTCAATATTTTTTCTGGGAGAGCATCTTCCGAAACCCCCCAGCAAACACGGTCCGCATGGTGGTGTTTCCTGATACATACGTTTCCCCTTTTATTTTATTTTTATTGGAAATGTATTGCTCACAAATCTGAACAAACAACAACAACGTGCATTTTAAGGCCATTTTCCCTGCTAGAGCGGGGGTGAGCCTTGCGGTCCCCATGACAATCTTCTCCATTTTGCCCTATTTTCTGAATCTCTCCTTGTTAACCCCCTTGCCCGCATTTCTTCTTCCACCATCTTTAGCCATGTCTTTCTCGGTCTTCCCCGTCCTCTACTTCCTTCTACATTCAAGTCCATCACTCTTCTCAACCAGTCACTTTCATCCTTCCTCAACACATGACCAAACCATCTCAACCTATCCTTAAAGACCTGGAAAATCCTCTCTATCTCTTTGCTGATGACTCCACTCTCTGCTGCTCCATTCCTCTTCCCTCAGATCGGCAGTCTGCAGCCTCCTCACTCTCTGAAGACCTGGACAAAATCACAGACTGGTCAAACAAGTGGAACATGTCTTTCCATCCTGACAAATCTCACACTCTTACTATGTCTCTCCGAAAAGATCGACTGGACAACCCTCCCACCTACTTTCTCAACAATCCTCTCCAAGAAGTTCTGTCGCTCAAGCTTTTGGGTCTCACTATCTACCATGATCTTTCTTGGGGAAAACCACATTTCCAAGCTGGCCTCCAAAGCCAGTCGCCGACTGGGCATCCTCCGTCATGCGAAGTCCTTCCTTGGCACACCTGAGCTCCTCACCACATACAAGGCTTTCATCCGCAGCTCAATGGAATACTGTTCTCCCCTATGGGCCGGTGCTCCTGCCTCACACCTAGCTCGACTTCACACTGTTGAAACCAAAGCTTTCAGAATCATTGGAATCTCCCGTGATGAAGCTATCTCCGAGGGCCTTTCACTCACTCACCGCAGACAGGTAGGTGGTCTTTCTGTCTTCTACCGACTCCTCTCCGGCCTTGCTCCCCCAGCTCTCTCTGTGCTTTGTCCCCCTAATATTGACCTACAGGTCGCACAAGATCTGGCAGCAACCCTCTGATGGTTAAACTGCCGAAATCTCGGATCTCTGCTCACCTTCACTCTTTCATTCCTCTTTTCTCCCGCCTCTGGAACAAACTCCCACACTCCCTTCAATCCCACTCCTCCAGGTCTTTAAAACAGCTGTTCACCACCATCTCTTATCTTCCCCCATCCAAAACCTTGATCTTTTCTACCCCTGCTAATTCACCCCAGATCCACCTTGTTTGAAATTCCAACTTCTTTCCTGGAAGTCCTGGCAGTGTCCATATGTTTTATACCTCTCCCACCCCCGCTTCCCATGCCTCCTCCCCCCAAAGCCCTCTCCCTCCCACAGATCTCTCGATGTCCCTGCTCTCAGATGTTGTGTTTGTGTTCCTCCCCCTCTCTCCCCATCTTGTCTACCGCTCCCCATGTTATGTTTTATGTGTCGGTTTGTCTTTCTGTGTGATTAATGTTAGCTCTTTCACGAGCCTCGATCTTGTATACACAAAAAAAAACCCCCCAAAAAAAACCTGTTCCTCTTCACAGCATCAATCACAGGCTCTATTTCCATCATCTTTCGCAATTCATCATTCGTCTTCCTCTATATCAACGATACTCCACACATCCACCGAACCATTCGCATTTCCACCCTTTCCAGCCTTCGTTGCTGCTCTACGTTCATTACCCATGTCTCGCTCCCATAAATCATAACACTTTTCACACATGCAGCATACACCTTTCCCTTCAGCTTCAACGACACTCCCCTCCTCATCAGCACGCCACTCAGTTCCCGAAACTTATTCCATGCACATCTCACTCGAGCAACCGTTGCCGAGTCTGATCCACCTTCTCCATTCAGCATGTCTCCGAGGTAGCAAAATGTTTTCACGCCTTCCAGCTTCACGCCGTCTCCAAGATCCAACTCAACATTTCCTCCACCTGCAGCTCCCTCTGTGCACACCTTACATTTGAATGTAGCTGCCACACTGGTTAATGACCCTCTCAGACCACTACATTTTTGATGAACCCACTCAGCGCACATTGTACATTGAATGGAGTTCACTCCGACACCCTTCCTGCACACAGCACATGGCCACTTCCCAGTTCTTTCCACCTCACCACATGCTTTACCACTTGCCATCACCTTTGTCTTTCCTATATTCACCTTCAAACCTTTTGTCTCCATACATTCCTTCCACTTGTTCAGCTTTTCCTTCAGTCCATCCATACTTTCCGCAATCAACACCAGATCATCTGCATACAACAACTCCCACGGTAAACCCTCCTTTACGTTCTGAGCCAGCACCTCCATCACAGCTACAAATTGTAGTGGACTTAGTACCAACCTCTGATGCACTCCCACCTTCACCTCAAACTCACCACTGTTCCCGTCCTTCGTCCTTACAGCTGTGCGCGCTCTTTTGTACATTGCCATCACTACTCTGATCAACCATTCCTCCACTCCTAACTTCCTCAATGCCCATGTCAATACTTCGCGTGGAACCCTATCGAATGCTTTCTCCAGACCAACAAACCGAAGAAACAACTTCTTCCTCTTCTCCATGTACTTCTCCTGCAACTGCCTCACAATAAAGAGCGCGTCTGTCGTTCCTCTTCCTGGCATAAATCCAAACTACATTTCGTCGATCTTCACCTTCTTCCTTATCCTCCTCTCCAACACCCTTTCCAATACCTTCATTCCATGCTCCAATAACTTTATCGCTCAGTACGTGCCACACTCCAGAGGGTCACCTTTCCCCTTGTATAGAGGGACGAGGGTACTCAGTTCCCAATCCACTGGAATGCGGCCTTCTTTCACCACCAGATTACAGATCTCTGTCATTCTCTTCACACCCCAACTTCATGCTGCCTTCAACATATCTCCCACAACTCCCATCGGCCCTCCCGCTTTTCTACTCTTCATTGCTTTTATTGCTTCTTCAACCTCCTTGTTGTCCTCTAAATGTCCTCTAAATCCAGCCACACACTGAGCATCCTTGATTGTTGCAAGTCATTCCTTGGAAACTCAGAGCTACTCAGATCGAGATGCCTTTGATAAAAGTTGAATGGCATACTGCTCCCTGATACGGGTTGGTGCCCCCTCCACATCAGCCACTCCTGGATGTTGTGGAATTTAAATCTCTGGTGCGATTAGGCTAAATCACAAGGTCTGTTGTTCTCACATAGCAAACAGGTTGGTGACCTCAGTTTTTTTGATTTAAAAAAGGCCTTTTTCCAGTCTTTCTTACTCTGCTCTCGGCTTTCTCACCCTCCCCAAATCCCCCAGGACACACAGAACACGTGTTCTTCCAGTTACCTTCTGCTGGTTAAATTCACAAAACGTAGGCTTACGTCCACCTCTTCTTTCTTTCTATTCTTCTCTCATTTGTAGAACCATTCCGTAGAACGAGTGATCCCATTCTTTTCTGCAGGGATTCATTCAGACAGTGCACTATGATCTCATCCTGTTTGCGATCTTTTCTACCCTTGCAATGCTCTTACTGCATTCATCTGCAGCTCCACTGTCAGTAAGTTGCCATTTTATCCTGAGTCACTTCACCTTTCCATGAGCTGAGGTTTCGTACTAAAGACTAATAAACCTGGTGGCAGATTATGGCAAAGATGCATCGTCATTTTCTGCAGTTACCAAGATGTTCCCCGAAAGGTCTTGGGAAGATGAAGCCTCAGCATTCATGATTGACAGCAAACAACTCGCGTCATGTTGAAGTTCTGAAACTGTTCCAAACAGATCCAGCCAACTTTTATACTCATCTGGTAACTGCCGATGAAACGGGGCTTCACCATTGGGATCTTGAACCACAATTGGAATGCATGAAATGGAACCACAAGTGATCACCACCACCCAAGTAATTTTGCACCCAACCCCAACAAGATCACGACCTTGGATTTTCTGGGACCTCAAGGGAGTCATGCTCATTTCCTACTTGTATATCCCTCACAGAAATACAAGCATGGCAATACAGGTTTTTCAAAAGTCCAGAATCAATTTATTGTACAATTCTATTTAATAATTGCTCCAATCGTGAGCCACTGGTGTGCGTACACATGTCAATTCTTGCATGTAGGTTTCTCTGAACGTTTCTTGTATTGTTCACCCGATCTCCCAATGGTGAAGAATCACTTAAATAATTAAATAGTTCTCATATCCGAATCCATATTCAGATCTTCACCAAAATCGAATGGTATCGTCTTTGTCAGACACCCAACCGGTCGACCAAGTTTCGTCCAAATCCGTTCACAACTTTTTGAGATATCCTGTTATGTATCGTTTTTGGCCCTACCTCCCAATGGTGAAGAATCACTTAAAAAATTCTAATAGCCGGATCCGAATCCGGATCTTCACCAAAATCGAAGCATTTCGTCCTTGTCACATATGATACATCTCTGCCAAATTTCGTCCAAATCCGTCCACAACCTTTTGAGATATTTTGTTCACAATCGGACAGACAAACAGACAGACAGACAGGGGTGAAAACATAACCTCCATCCACCTTTGATGGTGGATGTAAAAAGTTATGGACAAGTTAGGAATAAACTTGGTGGATGAGTTCAGTCGGTGACAAGAACCAGCAGATTAGATTTTGTTTCAGGTCCGAATCCAGATCCGGCCTATCACTGGGATAGAAAACGTAAACTGTTCACCAGGTGGAGGTATGCTCTCTACTGAATGTGGTTCTAGTTTTTCATCAATGTTTTCATCAAGTTTAATTGGAGTACAAAGTGGACATGGCCGGTTTTGCATTTTGAGACGTTTTCTATTTTATTTACTATTGTTATTTATTTGTTATTGATTTTTATTTTTATTGTTGCTTTCCCTCCATTACTATGCTTCAAGTCTCTGAGCTAGCAAAACGTATTTTCGTTGTTGTTGTGTTCCTAAACATCGTTTTCTTTAGCTGCTGCAGGATCTCCTGGATTGTGTGGCAGAAGATCAGAAATGTTTCTTAATTTGGAAACAACTATTCAGCAGCTACACGGAACAGACCAAGTATGATAAATGGACACCTGTGCTGGCCGAGGCAATGCGTAATAGAGTTTGGGAGATGAGGGAAATGTTTTCTTCATTTAAACTTTTTAATCCTTCCATAAATTGCGTTCATTATTTTAAAAATGCATATTCTGGTAATATTTGTGTGCCTTCAATTCCCTTAAGACAATGTTGAGTAAATATTTAGTGAGGTGCTTACCTTATTGCAGTGTTCAGCGATGAATGTTTTATTTATTTTTGTTTTAGTGTTCTTCTGAAGCACGTCCTGGAAAATTGGGATCATTTGGGAGGAAGAAGAGTGAGTTTTCTTTCATTCTTTGTATTCGTCCCCGCCTCCCTCAATTCGATTTTATTTCTTGTACAATTAATTGTGAGTCGACTTCTTCACTCGACAACCCACGTGCTCATTCTTTGTCCAGATTCACTTGGAGAACCTCCGTCGTACTGTGTGCGCATTTCGTTCAATTAACAGGGATTATCGCTCTTCCGGAAAGTTCATATCCCATGACTGCGAGGAAATTTGCACGGTAACGCAGTAATTACCTGATGAGCATTATTTTATTTATTTTGTATGTTCATCACAACAACAACAACATGCATTTTAAAGCCATTTTCCCTGCTAGAGCGGGGGTTAGCCTTGCGGTCCCCATGACAATCTTCTCCATCTTGCCCTATTTTCTGCATCTCTCCTTGTTAACCCCCTTGCCCGCATTTCTTCTTCCACCATCTTTAGCCAAGTCTTTGTCGGTCTTCCCCGTCCTCTACTTCCTTCTACATTCATTTCCATCACTCTTCTCAACCAGTCACTTTCATCCTTCCTCGACACATAACCAAACCATCTCAACCTGTTCCTCTTCACAGCATCAATCACAGGCTCTATTCCCATCATCTTTCGCAATTCATCATTTGTCTTCCTCTCTCTCAATGATACTGGGGGTTACGGATATGGTGTGGGAAATGGAGAAGGTGAAAGGATTTTGGAGTTTGCTGATGGAGCTGATTTGTAATTCTCAGTTCCAGAAAGAGGATAATAAGCTTGTTACATACACGTCAGGTGGGTCGACGACAACCGTTGACTACCTGATGGTGCGTAGGCGAGATAGGGGGCACCTTCGGGACACAAAGGTGATCCTGGGGGAGGAGGCTGTTTCACAGCACCACTTGGTTGTCTGCGACGTAAGGGTGAAAGGTGCGAGGAGAGCTCGGCGGGTGAAGTCCCAACCGAGAATGAAGGTGTGGAGGTTGAAAGAGGTGACAGTAAGGGAGGCATTAAAAGAGAGGCTGAGTAGGGTAGAGGATGATGTGGTTGAGCTTGAAAGTGGTTGGATGTCAATGAAAGCTAGTCTGTTGGGAGCCGTTGGTGAGGTATGTGGATGGACAAAAGGACCACCGAGGCACTCGGAAACATGGTGGTGGGATGATGAAGTTGGAAAGAGGATTGACGAGAAGAGGAAGAAGTTCAAGGAGTGGCAGAAGGCGAAGGGTACGGGAGCAGAAACAGCAGAGTATGAAAGTTATAAGGCTCCAAAGAAAGAGGTAGCAAAGGCGCAGGAGGCATGTAGGAAAATGTTCGGAGAACGCTTGGATTCGGAAGAGGGTCAGAAAGCAGTATTCAGGATTGCAAAGCAGATAGTGAAAGAGAGGTGTGATGTGATGGGGGTGAGTTGCTTGAAGGATGAAGTGGGACAAATCGTTGTCGACCCAGATGGAATGAAAGGAAGATGGAAAAGATATATGGAAATGCTGTTGAATACAGAGAATGAATGGGATGGCAACATAGAGAGTAACCCAGTTTTATGACCGGCAGAGAAGATAACTGAGAAGGAAGTTGAGGAAGCGATAAAAGCAATGAAGAGTGGAAAAGCGGGAGGGCCGACGGGAGTTGTGGGAGATATGTTGAAGGCAGCAGGAAGTTGGGGTGTGAAGAGAATGACAGAGATCTGTAATCTGGTGGTGAAAGAAGGCCGCATTCCAGTGGATTGGGAACTGAGTACCCTCGTCCCTCTATACAAGGGGAAAGGTGACCCTCTGGAGTGTGGCTCGTACCGAGCGATAAAGTTATTGGAGCATGGAATGAAGGTATTGGAAAGGGTGTTGGAGAGGAGGATAAGGAAGAAAGTGAAGATCGACGAAATGCAGTTTAGATTTATGCCAGGAAGAGGAATGACAGATGCGCTTTTCATTGTGAGGAAGGTGATGGCAAGTGGTAAAGCATGTGGTGAGGTGGAAAGAACTGGGAAGTGGCCCTGTGCTGTGTGTAGGAAGGGTGTCGGCGTGAACTCCATTCAATGTACA
This sequence comes from Myxine glutinosa, assembly GCF_964187855.1. Lineage (NCBI taxonomy): Eukaryota > Metazoa > Chordata > Myxini > Myxiniformes > Myxinidae > Myxine > Myxine glutinosa. The sequence continues at coordinate 33,227,567 of NC_136268.1, forward strand.
ATGTGCGCTGAGTGGGTTCATCAAAAATGTAGTGGTCTGAGAGGGTCATTAACCAGTGTGGCAGCTACATTCAAATGTAAGGTGTGCACAGAGGGAGCTGCAGATGGAGGAAATGTTGAGTTGGATCTTGGAGACGGCGTGAAGCTGGAAGGTGTGAAAACATTTTGCTACCTCTGAGACATGCTGAATGGAGAAGGTGGATCAGACTCGGCAACGGTTGCTGGAGTGAGATGTGCATGGAAGAAGTTTCGGGAACTGAGTGGCATGCTGATGAGGGGAGTGTCGTTGAAGCTGAAGGGAAAGGTGTATGCTGCATGTGTGAGAAGTGTTATGATTTATGGGAGCGAGACATGGGTAATGAACGTAGAGCAGCAACGATGGTTGGAAAGGGTGGAAATGCGAATGGTTCGACGGATGTGCGGAGTATCGTTGAGAGAGAGGAAGACAAATGATGAATTGCGAAAGATGATGGGAATAGAGCCTGTGATTGATGCTGTGAAGAGGAACAGGTTGAGATGGTTTGGTCATGTGTTGAGGAAGGATGAAAGTGACTGGTTGAGAAGAGTGATGGAAATGAATGTAGAAGGAAGTAGAGGACGGGGAAGCCCGAGAAAGACTTGGCTAAAGATGGTGGAAGAAGAAATGCGGGCAAGGGGGTTAACAAGGAGAGATGCAGAAAATAGGGCAAAATGGAGAAGATTGTCATGGGGACCGCAAGGGTAACCCCCGCTCTAGTAGGGAAAATGGCCTTTAAAATGCATGTTGTGTTGTTGTTGTCTCTCAACGATACTCCGCACATCCATCGAACCATTCGCATTTCCACCCTTTCCAACCTTCGTTGCTGCTCTACGTTCATTACCCATGTCTCGCTCCCATAAATCATGACACTTCTCACACATGCAGCATACACCTTTCCCTTCAGCTTGAACGATACTCCCCTCCTCATCAGCACGCCACTCAGTTCCCGAAACTTCTTCCATGCACATCTCACTCGAGCAACCGTTGCCGAGTCTGATCCACCTTCTCCATTCAGCATGTCTCTGAGGTCGCAAAATGTTTTCACACCTTCCTCACGCCGTCTCGAACATCCAACTCAACATTTCCTCCATCTGCAGCTCCCTCTGTGCACACCTTACATTTGAATGTTGCTGCCACACTGGTTAATGACCCTCTCAAACCACTACATTTTTGATGAACCAACTCAGCGCACATTGTACATTGAATGGAATTCACTCCGACACCATTCCTGCACACAGCACACGACCACTTCCCAGTTCTTTTTTCCTCACCACATGCTTTACCACTTGCCATCACCTTTGTTTTTCCGATGTTCACCTTCAGACCTTTCGTCTCCATACATTCCTTCCACTTGTTCATCTTCTCCTTCAGTCCATCCATACTTTCTGCAATCAACACCAGATCATCTGCATACAACAACGCCCACAGTAAACCCTCCTTTACGTTCCGAGCCAGCACCTCCATCACAGCTACAAATAGTAGTGGACTTAGTACCGACCCCTGATGCACTCCCACCTTGACCTCAAACTCACCACTGTTCCTGTCCTTCGTCCTTACAGCTGTGGTCGCTCTTTTGTAAATTGCCATCAACACTCTGATCAACCATTCCTCCACTCCTAACTTCCTCAATGCCCATGTCACTACTTCACGTGGAACCCCATCAAATGCTTTCTCCAGATCAACAAACCCAAGAAACAATATCTTCCTACTCTCCATGTACTTCTCCTGCAACTGCATCACAATAAAAAGCGTGTCTGTCGTTCCTCTTCCTGGCATAAATCCAAACTGCATTTCGTCGATCTTCACTTTCTTCCTTATCCTCCTCTCCAACACCCTTTCCAATACCTTCATTCCATGCTCCAATAACTTTATCGCTCGATACGAGCCACACTCCAGAGGGTCTCCTTTCCCCTTGTATAGAGGGACGAGGGTACTCAGTTCCCAATCCACTGGAATGCGGCCTTCTTTCACCACCAGATTACAGATCTCTGTCATTCTCTTCACATCCCAACTTCCTGCTGCCTTCAACATATCTCCCACAACTCGATGTGTGTGCTGTTCGATGTTCATCGATGCTCTATAATATTAATCGATGATCGCTGCTTTTTCCACTCTCTAACACGATATCCATTTTTAATGTTTATTTAAATTGTTGTGTGTCACTTGGATATTTGTTTGGGCCAATTATTGTTCCTTCAAGTTCTCCAACCATGTGCACAGAGGCTGCTGTGTAAAATGCAGAAGAAAAGGGCCATATGGAGGATATTACCATGGCTTTGCGTTACAGTTATGCTCATCTGTGCTGTGATGCACCTTCGATCACCTGAAGGTTGGTAGCTCATTGTTCCATTTTATTTATTTATATTAATGGTATGGTAATTTCCTTGCATTGACACTGAACTGATGTACCAGAGGTCTGGGGTTGAAATCCAGATGAAGGGTCTGGATAATGAGTTTCTGTAAATGAGCAAGGTCTTGGAGGAATTACCTTTCCACCATCAGGTCATTGGTAAAAACTCAGCTGGCTCATTTAATGACCTTCAGGGGAGACGGTTGTGGGTAATCTGTTGCCCTTACATGTGCGATGTCAGTTCACACTGTGGTTGGCTCTTTAGTACCCTGTGAGATGACTTTTGGTAATCGCAAAATCTAATTGAGAAAAGGAATAAAGTGGAGAGGATATTGTCAGTCGTAGGGGGACTGACTGCATGTGGAGGGAGGATATTGGGATATGGATAAGGTGTAGATCAGGGGAAGGGTTTGAGGTCAAGGAGGGGTGGTATCCTTCTGTAAGGATGTCAACATGGCCCAAATCTTTCTTAATTTGTTGAACTTGCTGCCAGAGCAGGTTAGGAATAGGATTCTAGAACAGGAGAGTAAACGAGGCATATGGTTGGTTTAAGATGAGACACTTGTGATTGTTGAAAGATGATCCTTTGATCCAAGCACAACCGATAAATCTTCCCAGATGTTATACAAATCGCCCATTTTTACAATTTTCTCAATCGGTTCTGTTTGTACTTACTGTCTGCAGGGTCTGGCGTGGCGTTCACAAGCAGCGATTCAAGTGTGACATCAAGAGTGCAGTTTATGTGGAGGTCGGTTCAAACATGGCATCACAGTACATTTTTGCACTATCAAATGATTGTTCATAGCAGGAAACCCTCGCAGACTTATTGCTTGTCTTATTGCATTAAATTTGTGCACCCAAGTTCAAGTGGTGCGTGCAGGGAAATCTTCTGAGCTTCCAGACACAATGTCTGTGGAATTGTCTGGGACGTAGCGATCGAGATTATTGTAGCGATCTCCCTCCTCTCCCCCACCCCCTCCTCCCGTCTACTTTTGATAATCCTCCTGAGGAAGTACAGTCATTCAAAACTCCTGGGTCTCACTATCTGCCACGATCTTTCTTGGGCGAACCACATTTCAAAGTTGGCCTCCACAGTCGGCTGCCGACTGGGCATCATTCATTGTACAAAGTCCTTCCTTGGCACACCTGAACTCCTATCCACCTACAAGGCCTTCATCTGGAGCTTTGTTGTTGGAGTACTTCTGTCCCCTCTCCCAATGACTAGAAGTCATTTCTGCAACTGTACTTGTGGTCATACGTACTGTTATGTCGGTGGGGTAAAGCAATATCTAGAGTCAGGTAGATCTGAATAGGTAACATGCTTCGTCTGTCGCGATAGGGAATCTCCCTGTAATAAGTTCCATGTGTAGTCCGGTTTGTCGGTTAAGAGTATACCTGTGAACATACCAGGATGTTCGTGCGCTCGGTAGTGATAGGGGTTAAAGATAACAGCCCCTGTGTGTCACACCTGGTAATCAAACCTTTGTCCCTTATGGCAATGCATACCCATATAAACACTTAGACAGGCCCTGTAGTGCACACATTAATTAAATTCCCTTCCCTGACAATGACTTTGGAAGAAAACGGACAGGAAACCAGGCCAGGACACCGCCGATGATGACTGCCACCGGTCGCATCACGAACTTGCATAGCAACATGCCCAGGAGGTTGTGATTGGAGGGAAGGAGCTGGGAGGTTCGGTGGAAGGCGCGCTGATTGGGTGGTGCGCCAAGGCTGACGTCACCGCCCAGGTTATATAAGGGTGCGCCGAACGACATTTCCCTCTTGCGCAGCTCTAGCCCTTGCGCAGCTCTAGCCCTTGCGCAGCTCTAGCTCTTGCGCAGTTCTAGCTCTTGCACAGCTCAAGCTCTTGCACAGCTCTAGCCCTGGTGCGCTCTGTCTGTCTGGACGTGCTTGAAGCTCTTGCGTTTCTTCTTGGTCTTGAGAGGTCCTGGTGGTCGTTGGCTTGCCATCTGCGTGGTGCTTGGAGCGGTGCTCGGTGCTTGTGCTTGGAGCGGTGCTTGTGCTTGGAGCAGTGCTTGTGCGGGAGCGAGGCTCGGAGCTTAGAGTGGTGAACGGGACCTCGTGTGCAAACGGCGAGGGCGTTGGCTCGGGCCTAGCAAAGCGTGCGAGGTGGACGGAGGATTTCTCCGCACCGGAGCTTGGAGCCGCATTTGGACGGCGGACACGACTACAGACGGACAGATAAGCTCACACCACATTTCACAATTACACGACGGACAGTTATTTTCGTAATTCATTCCTGTGTCCTGTTGTTGAGTCTGGTGTGTGGGATCCCAATTTAGGAGCATTATTTTATTACCGTCGCGTTTCATTATTATCGGGTGCCGGGAATAAACGTGTTTATTTTTGTACATTCTAATTCGGTGTCGAGTACATTAATTTCCCTGCAGCTGCCGTCGGTTCGCTGAAGATAAGGGCTTTTGCCGCAGCTTCCACTTCCCTTCTTCCTCCCACGTTTTATAGCCGAATCTGTGTTTGGTCGTCGCCTCAAGTAAATCCATTCTGGTCCATCCGCGGTCCCTGGTCTTAACCGGAAGGGTCTGCGCGACAGTACTGATATATGAGGAATATTGTATGGTACCGTTGTTGTGCACAGCGCCTCCCCTTCCATGACCCTCTTTTTCTGTAGGTGGATGAAAGACAGCGTGGAGTTTGCCAGTACCCGTACAATTCGTACGTTAAAGCCTTATGCATCAGTGTTATGGAATGGGGCTGTGGAGTGGGGAGCCTTCTCCTGGGAGAACATGATGCATTACTTGGACCTGTTCCTACAGACTCTTTGTGGTCTTTTGCTGTCGGTAAGATATCTGCACACGCTAATCGTTTTGAAAATGCATAATTGGCAATGCCTCAAAATGTCAGGGGAAAAAAATGCCAGAGTTGGACATTCTTGTGCTGCTTAATGGTTTGTTCTTCGGATTGCGTCGTATGTCGAGCGGGATGCAGCAATTTGTATTATTTTCCTTGCACTTCCTTTAATATTAATCAGCTGCAGGAAAATATTCCATCCACATCTGTGATCTCCAACCTATTGGATTCGTGTTGGATTGCACTCGATGGATCTTCACTCCGCATGGCTGCCGGCATGCTTGCTGAGTCCGCGGTTCTTCTTTTCACTGAGCTGGGCGACTGGGCCGTTGCAGCCTTCGGGTCGATTTCTACCCAGGTACAATTGGCAACGTACCAGCCCTGGACCTCGTTCAAACGTTTTCCTGCCAGTTTCCATGCCCGAGATTGCACGGAGTGCTGGCAGATGCTGCTGTCACCTGAAAATGGAACCGCCAGGCTGTGCGACTCAGTGGGCCGTGCACGTGTACGCTGTCTACGGTTTATCGCCATAGTGGCTCAGGTGGTCCAAGAACATCTCCACCTGTGGACGAGTGTGATTTCTGAAGTGGCCACGAAGCTCTTGGCTTTGATTGTTGACCTTGTTCGGTGAGTTTGTCACTTTTATTTTGTCCTTTTTTTGTTTCTTTGTTTGTTCTCTGTATATATAGTTGATTAAATTGATATATGTGGGAAAATTACATTCCCAGACGAGGAATCTAACCCAGGTCCACTGGTGAACCATACCAGTGCTCTGCCATCTGAGCTATTTGGGTGACCCTGACCAAGCATGCAATTTTCTCACACATTATAATTGCCACCCTTGTCTGTCACTGCTTCCGGGGCACTCGCTGCCAACCATAGGAGCATCAACGGCCTGAACCCGAGAGGGTCCTCCTCCAATGGGGGGGGGGGGGGGGGACAAATCCATATCCTCTATTATAAACATCACTGGGGGGTGTGGTGAAGCAGTTCGATTAATGAACAGGATTAAATAATTAAATTGATATATGTGGAATTACTGGTCTGGGCATGTAATTTTCCCACATATATCAATTTAATTATCTTATCCTGTTCATCTATCTATAATTCCAGTAATCTCTGTGTGTGTGTCTGTGTGTGTGTATGCGACCGCTGTTTCTCGACAACTACCGGTCGATATACTTGAAACTTGCCAGGTATATTGCTGGGGACCCGAGGATGTGCCTTTCAAGGTTTCATATTAATCGGAGAAGTAGTTACCGAGCTATGGCGATTTCTTTACCAAACTCGCAAGCCGTTCGCTTTGGACCAAACCATTTCATGTAAATAGAGGGGTGGGGGGGGGGGGGGGGGGGGGGGGGGGGGGGGGGGGGGGGGGGGGGGGGGATTGTCACCGTACTCGCAAGCCGTTCGCTTTGGACCAAACCATTTCAGGTAAATAGAGGGGGGGATTGTCACCGTACTCGCAAGCCGTCCGCTTTGGCTTTGCGAATGGACCAAACCATTCATGTAAATAGAGGGGGGGGATATAATTTTAGATATATATATAGTACGGGCATGCCCTAGTCTTACTATAATTCACCAATGTCCGTCCGTCTTTCGAAGGTACCGCAAAAACGGCTCAACTGATCGCAACAATATTTTGGGTGGGTATTCCTGGGACCCCTGGGAGTAAAATAGTCTATATTGTTTTTCCAAGTTTTCCAATTTTCCAGTTTTTCCAAACACGATGGAATAATATTTACCGATATGAACAGTGATGTGGCTTTTGTTGAAATTCTACAAATACTGCTTATTTCTACGTACCAGGAGAGAGTAGATCCACTCCTGACGAACTCTTCCTATATAAACGTGCGGCTCCGAAGTAACATGGCAGAATGTGCAAAGCAACTGAGAAACGGGTGTGGCGGCCGCTTCCGTGTTACAGATTCGGCGCGCACTCTTCACACATAAACGTGCGACTGAGAAAGATGTGCAGCGGCTGCTTCCGTTTTGCAGAATTCAATCTTTTTTCAAAATGCACGCCATGTACTGTTTAGATTTTGATGATTTGCGTGTGATATGATTCAACGAATGCTTATATGAATCGTTTAAAATAAAAAAGCCTTCAATTTCTGATATTTTGCCTTTTCATTTGGGCTTCCCATCTTAAGCCCCGCCCATAGGGCGGGTACCGTTGCTGGTCTTACTATAATTCACCAAATGTCCGTCTGTCCGTTCGAAGGTACCGCAAAAACGGCTCGACCGATCGCAACGATATTTTGGGTGGGTATTCCTGGGATCCCTGGGAGTAAAATAGGCTATATATTGTTTTTCCAATTATTCCAAGTTTTCCAATTTTCCAGTTTTTCCAAACACTATGGAATAATATTTGCCGATATGAACAGTAATGTGGCTTTTATTGAAATTCTACAAATACTGTTTAGATTTTGATGACAATTATGAACATGCCGCGAATGCAGAAGTGGACAGATGACGGCAATGTGCGGGTTTGATAATATCCAAATACAACCGTCATTCAATCGTAATGTTAAACGTTAATCGTGTTAATCGTTTTGTTAAAGTATCAATTGATGATTGGAATTGAGTGAATACAATTCCGATTTTGAATTCGTAATTGTATTCACCCGACCATACGGAACTTCACATCAGGATTTAAATATTTGTTTATGTCACGAATGTTGTTAAAAGTTTATTTTGTATATTAATGCTATTTAATTTGTGATTGGAGTTATGCTGTTTGGAATGAAAAAAGAGATATCGAGTTCAAGTGAATGACGGAATGCCGTGACGGTTTCTACTTTCTAAACGTGAATTCGCGGATCGCCTTATGCAGATTCGCCATTGACTGGGTATGAAAAACACGTACCCGTTTGTTTGCGAACGTGTACGTTTTTCATGTAAGTCCTTCACGAACTTGCTGTCCATGTCTGCCGTATGACTAAAGGTGCTACAGGAATGTGGAATTTATTGGTTTCATGCTTTAGCATGAGCCGTTTCTGCATTGTCTGTTTGCTTCTGGCCTCCCACCCGTGTGTAGCACGGGTACCTCACTAGTTAATCTAATATAATTAATCACTCGAATAGTTGAATGATTCATTTATTTGTTTTCATCTTGCTTCCGTAATAACCCATTTTGATGAATGTACATTGACCACTCAACTGTACCAACTGTCCATTATTGGACGTGCCAGATTTCCGCAAACCCATCAATTTCTATTTGTTTGCCTTCTAGTTGGTTTATTCAGATGAACTACATGCACAAGGTGCAGAGTTGGGGTGGTGGTGTTGGGGTGCTAGGTTAAAGATCCGATCCGAAGAGGGCAGTAGGGATTTATAAAGTGCGATGACTTCTCAAGTACCAGGATTACTTTGCGAAGTTGGAGAAAACATTAGAATCAAAAGTTAATAAATCAACAATGGGCATCAATGTCGTATAAGAAGAGTCATCTTCTTTAATTGGTCTGTGACCCAACGTGTCTGCTTCAGTGTATCTTGTGAAGGAAGGATTTTCTAAGGTTATCCTCATTCTGAGGTTACATTTGGAGAAAATGAAACGAGTCTTGCAGTCATGTGTTGATTCCCTTACAATTTGACAAACTTGAGGCCCCCGTGACTGATTTACAATTGCCTGGGTAGTCGGAGGGTAATATGATCGTTTGTGTGAATGTGATTGGCCCTGACCTTCCATCCTTGTTTCCTCTAGACAAAACCCGAGGTTGGTCACGGTGGTGGAGTGCGCGGCTGCACTGACTCGCTGTGTTTCGCATCTTGTCATGAACTTGCTCTTTGGCCTGCTGGATGGACTCTCTTGCATGTTGTCAACTTGGAGGACAGATGACGTAACCAAGCTATGATAGAAGAACCCTGGCCTTGAAGATCGCCGCTAAATGTCCGTTGCCTTATTAAACGAGTCGCTTCAAATGTTCAAGAGCAAAAGTAATTTGTTGTGACTTTGAGTCCACAAAACGCAATTGTTGTGCCCATCGATGGTCTTTGTGAGCTACAAAGATAAGATTTTCTAAAGTTGATAACATTGAAACTTCCTTCGTGTCCCATCACTATTGGACTTATTTTGTGTTCCCCTCGAAGGCTTTTTTGGTGCACAGGAAACAAGATTTCTTTTTAACCGTATTGATTCGTTCATTCCATGACTTTTGTGACCGAACTTTAATGGACGTCTTTGAATTGGTTTATTGTATAAAGCTGAGGATGTGCAATGCATTGATGGTCCAGCTATTCTAAGTATTCTAAGATCACACTTCCAAAGGCTGCAGTATTCAAAACGCACCACACCTACCCACTCACATGACCTTGGTAAACCCCCATGTCGGAATTTAGATTTATTTTGTTTTTGTTTTTGAACTTCGATTTCATGTTATTGTTACACTTTAAACAAATAAAATTATTTAAGTCTGCATTCTCACTATCTTTTACTGGTCATATTATCAACATCACTAAAGTGACATCAGCTGCTTTGGAATAGGGTAACACATTTTAACTTGGGTACTTTCTTCCTCAAGTGCCTTCTATCTTTGTAATAATTTTCTCAACCTCAATCAGGATTTCATATAAACTGCGATGATGGATTCCATGACCTTGCTCATGATTGGAAGTAAACTGATAGGTCTAGTTAAGGGGATCAGTTTTTGCATCTTTACCGACACCACCAAAGGTGTAAGAAGGTTGTTTTCACCCCCCCCCCCCCCGTGTGTTTGTTACGTGTAAAAATCGAAGATTATTAAAGTGTTGGCCTTGTGCGTTATTACTTGGCAAAAAAAAAAAATTTTTTGCAAGTATGTTGATCGTCCGTCCGTCCGTGTGTGTGTGTGTGTGTGTGTGTGTGTGTGCGTGTGTCCGCTCACTTGTACTTGCCTGCAGGTCACAATTTTAAACCGATCTTCACGAAACTTTACCAAATGGTAGAGTTTGTGTTCCGACAAAATCCTATATATTTTGGGGTCAAAAGGTCAACATCGGCCAAAGGTCAACCATTTCAAATTTCTAAAATCCTCTTTTCATCCGATTGACTTGAAATTTGAATAGGATTTACATATCGGCTTACTGAATTCAACCACCAACTATTTTTGAGATCAGCGTAAGCCAAAAGAGAAACAGGCCAAAAGTCAACAACAATTTCAAATTTCTAAAATCCTCAATTTTCATACGTTTCACTTGAAATTTGAATGGGATTTTCATAGCTAACTGAATTCAACCACCAACTATTTTTGAGATCAGCGTAGGCCAAAAGGTCAACTTAGACCAAAGGTCAACCACTTTTTGTTAATTTCTAAAATCCTAAATTTTCATCCAATTGACTTGAAATTTGAATGGGATTTACATATCAGCAAACTAAATTCAACCACCAACTATTTTTGGGATCACCATAGGTCAAAGGTCAACAACAATTTCAAATTTCTAAAATCCTCAATTTTCATTTGATTCACTTGAAATTTGAATGGGATTTACATATCAGTTAACTGAATTCAAACAAGAACTATTTTTGAGATCAGCATAGGCCAAAAGGTCATAATAGGCGAACGGTCAACCACTTTGTTCAAATTTTTAAATGCCTCAATTTTCATTCGATTGACTTGAAATTTGAATTGGATTTTCATGTCAGCTAACTGAATTCAACCACCAATTATATAAGAGGTCAAAAGGATGCTCTACTGAGTGTCATTCGGCTTTGTTCTCTTTTGCCAAGTGTCACTCTGAGTGATTTTTCATTCTGTGTTTGTCTGTCTGTATGTCAGTCGCCTACAGGTCACAATTTTCAACCGATCTTCATGAAACTTCACCAAATGGTGGGGTTGATCATAAACAAGAAGCCTATTGTTTTTGGTGTCAATAGGTCAACATAGGCCAAAGGTCACCAACTTTGCTAAATTTCTAAAATCCTCAATTTTCATCTGATTGACTTGAAATTTGAAGATAATTTGCATATCGGGTCACTGAATTCAACCACCAATTATATTTTAGGTCAATATAGGCCAAAATGTCATCATAGGCCAAATCTCTAAAATCCTCAAGAATTCTTCCAATTGACTTGAAATTTCAATAGGATTTGCATATATGGTCACTTAATTCAACCACCAATTATTTTTGAGCTCAACATAGGCCAAAAAACAATTTTAGGGATTTTGCAAGTATCGTGCTATACACAACATATTTCTCGTTTGTTTGTTGCTATACACGACCTTTTAATCCTATTGACCCGAGTAGGGGATAAATGGGGGTTCTGAGGCACATTAAATTTAACATTGAAGTCGATGGGGAAAATTAAGGAAACTTATTGACTCACACCCCCTCTCTCATAAAATTACTCCCCTTTTTCTCATTAAATTGTGCCCCTTTTTACTCTCACCTGAGGAGGCTATTGCATTTGAGTGTGTTTGTGTTTGTCCGCACAGAATAAATATGATTTTCTCTGCAACTGTTGGTCCGATTGACAGGAAATTTTCACTCAAAAAATTGCGCCCCTTTTGGTGCAACTCCACCTGTATAATTTTGAATAATAATTATGATGTCATCGGTCACGTGGTTTGGCCGCCATATTTGTTTTAGCACAAAAACCTTTCCGCTGGTGGGATTAAACTGGATTAAACTCCATACTTGGATGACCTGGAGATGACCTTTATTGAGTTTTCCCCATTAACTTGGCTTGGGTTCTGAGGCACATTAAATTTAACATTGAAGTCATTGGGAAAAAAGGGAAAAACTTATTGACTCACACCCCCTCTCTCATAAAATTACACCCCTTTTTCTCTCAAAAGATTGTGTCCACTTTTTACGAGGCTAATTTACCAACTGCTAAAACACATAGAATTTAAAATTTGAAGTCAATGGGGAAAGAGCTAAAAAACTTAACTCACTGGATTTTCAACCAGATTTCACCCTCTTTTGAGACACCCTATTTCCAAATATTTAATCCTCAATCAACCTAACTACTACTCATAGTATCTAGCTCACCTCAAATTTAACATTGAAGCCAATGGGGAAATGTATGGAAACTTATTGACTCAAACCACCTATCTTGAAAAATTACACCCCTTTTTTTTCTCATTAAATTACGCCCCTTTTCTCCTTCCTAAGCCCCACCCACTTTTTACTAAGCCCCACCCACTTTCCCTAAACCTTGCCCATGGCTTGAAATGCCAGGCATGCCAGGCTTGAAAAATTACACCCTTTTCTCCCTGCATTTAACTTATTAACCCCCCCATTTTTCATTATACTCATACAGAGACCCAACGAATATTTGTGTTTCATTTTTACGTAATAACTTAATTCTCTTAGAAGAACAATCACCATCTAGAATATTGACAAATGTTATATTAGAATTTAACTCTTGGTTTAGGTATCGCCGTTGAGCTGATAGGAAATGATTAACTTCTCCTAATGTTCTTGTTTGAGCACCTCCCGAGCCTCATATCATTTTGAGATTATAGTAAATTATTTTCCCCCCAATGTCTTGGCAACCATTAAAGTTTTCAGTCCACTCAAGGATGTTGTCTCTCAGAGACTTTAACTTATTCGTATTTAAATTTATTCGCTATTTTGTTTTATCTACTCTTACCCCTGTTATTTCTTCAATAATACTTATTTGATATTTCTCACATTCATGATGTTTTCCATGTATATACCAAGGCTGTATATACCTCCACTCTTTAGTTTGGTTAATGCTTGGTTCTATCATTTATATACTAGTAAAAAAGGCTGCGGTAGCCCATTAAAATCCCTAACCCCCCTTTTTATCTTATCACATATATTTATCTTATCACTTATACTTATAAATTTATCTTATCAGTTATCACTTATATATTTATCTTATCACTTATACTTATATATTTATCTTATCACTTATATATTTATCTTATCACTTATATATTTATCTTATCACTTATATATTTATCTTATCACTTATATATTTATCTTATCACTTATATATTTCTCATCACTTATATATTTATCTTATCACTTATATATTTATCTTATCACTTATATATTTATCTTATCACTTATATATTTATCTTATCACTTATATATTTATCTTATCACTTATACTTATAAATATATGTGATAAGATAAATATATCTTATCACTCATACTTATATATTTATCTTATCACTTGTATATTTATCTTATCACTTATACTTATATATTTATCTTATCACATATATTTATGTTATCACTCATACTTATATATTTATCTTATGACATATATTTATCTTATCACTCATACTTATATATTTATCTTATCACTAATACTTATATATTTATCTTATCACTTATACTTATATATTTATCTTATCACTCATACTTATATATTTATCTTATCACTCATACTTATATATTTATCTTATCACTCATACTTATATATTTATCTTATCACTCATACTTATATATTTATCTTATCACTCATACTTATATATTTATCTTATCACTTATACTTATATATTTATCTTATCACTTATATATTTATCTTATCACTTATACTTATATATTTATCTTATCACTTATACTTATATATTTATCTTATCACTTATATATTTATCTTATCACTCACACTTATATATTTATCTTATCACTCATACTTATATATTTATCTTATCACTTATACTTATATATTTATCTTATCACTCATACTTATATATTTATCTTATCACTTATACTTATATATTTATCTTATCACTCATACTTATATATTTATCTTATCACTCATACTTATATATTTATCTTATCACTTATACTTATATATTTATCTTATCACTCATACTTATATATTTATCTTATCACTCATACTTATATATTTATCTTATCACTTATACTTATATATTTATCTTATCACTCATACTTATATATTTATCTTTTCACTTATACTTATATATTTATCTTATCACTTATACAGTGAAACCTTGACTTACGAGTTTAATTCGTTCTGTGACCGAGCTCGTAACTCAATTTGCTCGTTTCTCAAATTAAATTTCCCCATTAAAATGAATTGAAATGCTATTAATCCGTTCCAGCCCCCCAAAAACCACACCAATTTTTTTTGAAATATATATATAAAAATATCTCGCGCTTTATATTTCACCTGTATGCAGCATACAAGTTGGCAGGATGGCCTGGACTGGAGGTACGCACACTTGACTCTAAACTGTCCAGCCTGGGTTTGAATCCCGACCCAGCTATAACCTGTCATGTCGGTGTTTCACAGGCAGGGTGATTCATCAATGTGTGTACCGCTAAACTGGGTGCCCCGTTTGCGTCCCATTAGTTGTTGGATGTTAAGGATCTCACCGTGTCTTCCACAAAGAGAAGGCGAGCTATCGCCGGCACTCTGAACAAGTTGTGGCCTGGCATGCTCTTCTCCTCTGCCGTTATATACGTCCTCCTCGTCATCTTTTTCCAGAAGAGCCCTGTCTCGTCACAGTTGAAGATTTGCTGGGGGATGTATCCTTCGGCTTCTATCAGTTCGGCAAAAGTTATAATAAAATCTTCAGCTGCCTTCACATCCGAGCTTGCTGCCTCACCATGCCTGACGACGGAGTGAATGCCGGTCCTCTTCTTAAAATTATCAAACAATCCCCGACTGGCTTTGAATGACTTCCGATGCCTCGTCCGTTGATGTTCCCGCCGTCTGCTGCACCAAATCCCCGTAAATGTCTCGTGCCTTCTCACAGATGACGCTCTCGGTCACGGTATCTCCTGCGAGCTGCTTCTCCGTCAACCACACAAACAACAACTTCTCCATCTCTTCATGGACAGAGGTCCGGAGCTTTGAAATAATCTTAACGCCCTTGGCTGGCGTTATAGCCTTTATCGACTCCTTCTGCTTCAAAATCGTACATATCGTAGAAGTACTACGATCGTACTGCCTCGCCAAGTCGACAACACGCACACCTCGCTCATGTTTTTCGACGATTACGTGTTTTATATCCCAGCTCACTCGCTCGTAACTCAGATCTCGGCTCGCATATTTATCTTATCACTCATACTTATATATTTATCTTATCTCTCATACCTATATATTTCACTCATACTTATATATATATATAACACAAGTGCGAAAAGTGGTTTTTCAACACTAACACAAGTGCGAAAAGTGTTTTTTCCACACTAATACAAGTGCAAAAGTGGTTTCCTGCACCAACACAAGTGCGAAAAGTGGTTTTCAACACTAACATAAGTGCGAAAAGTGGTTTTTCAAAACTAACACAAGTGCGAAAAGTGGTTTTTCAACACTATCACAAGTGCAAAAAGTGTTTTTTCCACACTAATACAAGTGCAAAAGTGGTTTCCTGCACCAACACAAGTGCGAAAAGTGGTTTTTCAACACTAACACAAGTGCGAAAAGTGGTTTTTCAACACTAACACAAGTGCGAAAAGTGTTTTTTCCACACTAATACAAGTGCAAAAGTGGTTTCCTGCACCAACACAAGTGCAAAAAGTGGTTTTTCAACACTAACACAAGTGCGAAAAGTGGTTTTTCAACACTAACACAAGTGCAAAAAGTGGTTTTTCAACACTAACACAAGTGCGAAAAGTGTTTTTTCCACACTAATACAAGTGTAAAAGTGGATTCCTGCACCAACACAAGTGAAAAAGTGGTTTTTCAACACTAACACAAGTGCGAAAAGTGGTTTTTCAACACTAACATAAGTGCGAAAAGTGTTTTTTCCACACTAATACAAGTGCAAAAGTGGTTTCCTGCACCAACACAAGTGCGAAAAGTGGTTTTACAACACTAACACAAGTGCGAAAAGTGGTTTTTCAACACTAACACAAGTGCGAAAAGTGTTTTTTCCACACTAATACAAGTGCAAAAGTGGTTTCCTGCACCAACACAAGTGCGAAAAGTGGTTTTTCAACACTAACACAAGTGCGAAAAGTGGTTTTTCAACACTAACACAAGTGCGAAAAGTGGTTTTTCAACACTATCACAAGTGCAAAAAGTGTTTTTTCCACACTAATACAAGTGCAAAAGTGGTTTCCTGCACCAACACAAGTGCGAAAAGTGGTTTTTCAACACTAACACAAGTGCGAAAAGTGGTTTTTCAACACTAACACAAGTGCGAAAAGTGGTTTTTCAACACTAACACAAGTGCGAAAAGTGTTTTTTCCACACTAATACAAGTGCAAAAGTGGTTTCCTGCACCAACACAAGTGCGAAAAGTGGTTTTTCAACACTAACACAAGTGCGAAAAGTGGTTTTTCAACACTAACACAAGTGCAAAAAGTGTTTTTTCCACACCAATACAAGTGCAAAAGTGGTTTCCTGCACCAATACAAGTGCGAAAAGTGATTTTTCAACACTAACACATGTGCGAAAAGTGATTTTTCAACACTAACACATGTGCGAAAAGTGGTTTTTCAACACTATCACAAGTGCAACAAGTGTTTTTTCCACACTAATACAAGTGCAAAAGTGGTTTCCTGCACCAACACAAGTGCGAAAAGTGGTTTTTCAACACTAACACAAGTGCGAAAAGTGGTTTTTCAACACTAACACAAGTGCGAAAAGTGGTTTTTCAACACTATCACAAGTGCAAAAAGTGTTTTTTCCACACTAATACAAGTGCAAAAGTGGTTTCCTGCAACAACACAAGTGCGAAAAGTGTTTTTTCAACACTAACACAAGTGTGAAAAGTGGTTTTTCAACACTAACACAAGTGCGAAAAGTGGTTTTTCAACACTAACACAAGTGCGAAAAGTGGTTTTTCAACACTAACACAAGTGCGAAAAGTGTTTTTTCCACACTAATACAAGTGCAAAAGTGGTTTCCTGCACCAACACAAGTGCGAAAAGTGGTTTTTCAACACTAACACAAGTGCGAAAAGTGGTTTTTCAACACTAACACAAGTGCGAAAAGTGTTTTTTCCACACTAATACAAGTGCAAAAGTGGTTTCCTGCACCAACACAAGTGCGAAAAGTGGTTTTTCAACACTAACACAAGTGCGAAAAGTGGTTTTTCAACACTAACACAAGTGCGAAAAGTGGTTTTTCAACACTATCACAAGTGCAAAAAGTGTTTTTTCCACACTAATACAAGTGCAAAAGTGGTTGCCTGCACCAACACAAGTGCGAAAAGTGGTTTTTCAACACTAACACAAGTGCGAAAAGTGGTTTTTCAACACTATCACAAGTGCAAAAAGTGTTTTTTCCACACTAATACAAGTGCAAAAGTGGTTTCCTGCACCAACACAAGTGCGAAAAGTGGTTTTTCAACACTAACACAAGTGCGAAAAGTGTTTTTTCCACACTAATACAAGTGCAAAAGTGGTTTCCTGCACCAACACAAGTGCGAAAAGTGGTTTTTCAACACTAACACAAGTGCGAAAAGTGGTTTTTCAACACTATCACAAGTGCAAAAAGTGTTTTTTCCACACTAATACAAGTGCAAAAGTGGTTTCCTGCACCAACACAAGTGCGAAAAGTGGTTTTTCAACACTAACACAAGTGCGAAAAGTGTTTTTTCAACACTAACACAAGTGCGAAAAGTGGTTTTTCAACACTAACACAAGTGCGAAAAGTGTTTTTTCCACACTAATACAAGTGCAAAAGTTGTTTCCTGCACCAACACAAGTGCGAAAAGTGGTTTTTCAACACTAACACAAGTGCGAAAAGTGGTTTTTCAACACCAACACAAGTGCGAAAAGTGGTTTTTCAACACTAACACAAGTGCGAAAAGTGTTTTTTCCACACTAATACAAGTGCAAAAGTGGTTTCCTGCACCAACACAAGTGCGAAAAGTGGTTTTTCAACACTAACACAAGTGCGAAAAGTGTTTTTTCCACACTAATACAAGTGCAAAAGTGGTTTCCTGCACCAACACAAGTGCAAAAAGTGGTTTTTCAACACTAACACAAGTGCGAAAAGTGGTTTTTCAACACTAACACAAGTGCGAAAAGTGGTTTTTCAACACTATCACAAGTGCAAAAAGTGTTTTTTCCACACTAATACAAGTGCAAAAGTGGTTTCCTGCACCAACACAAGTGCGAAAAGTGGTTTTTCAACACTAACACAAGTACGAAAAGTGGTTTTTCAACACTAACACAAGTGCGAAAAGTGTTTTTTCCACACTAATACAAGTGCAAAAGTGGTTTGCTGCACCAACACAAGTGCGAAACGTGGTTTTTCAACACTAACACAAGTGCGAAAAGTGTTTTTTCCACACTAATACAAGTGCAAAAGTGGTTTCCTGCACCAACACAAGTGCGAAAGGTGGTTTTTCAACATTAACAAAAGTGCAAAAAGTGGTTTTTCAACACTAACACAAGTGCGAAAAGTGTTTTTCCACACTAATACAAGTGCAAAAGTGGTTTCCTGCACCAACACAAGTGCGAAAAGTGGTTTTTAAACACTAACACAAGTGCGAAAAGTGGTTTTTCAACACTAACACAAGTGCGAAAAGTGGTTTTTCAACACTATCACAAGTGCAAAAAGTGGTTTTTCCACACTAATACAAGTGCAAAAGTGGTTTCCTGCACTAACACAAGTGCGAAAAGTGGTTTTTCAACACTAACACAAGTGCGAAAAGTGTTTTTTCAACACTAACACAAGTGCGAAAAGTGGTTTTTCAACACTAACACAAGTGCGAAAAGTGTTTTTTCCACACTAATACAAGTGCAAAAGTGGTTCCTGCACCAACACAAGTGCGAAAAGTGGTTTTTCAACACTAACACAAGTGCGAAAAGTGGTTTTTCAACACCAACACAAGTGCGAAAAGTGGTTTTTCAACACTAACACAAGTGCGAAAAGTGGTTTTTCCACACTAATACAAGTGCAAAAGTGGTTTCCTGCACCAACACAAGTGCGAAAAGTGGTTTTTCAACACTAACACAAGTGCGAAAAGTGGTTTTTCAACACTAACACAAGTGCGAAAAGTGTTTTTTCCACACTAATACAAGTGCAAAAGTGGTTTCCTGCACCAACACAAGTGCGAAAAGTGGTTTTTCAACACTAACACAAGTGCGAAAAGTGGTTTTTCAACACTAACACACGTGCGAAAAGTGGTTTTTCAACACTATCACAAGTGCAAAAAGTGTTTTTCCCACACTAATACAAGTGCAAAAGTGGTTTCCTGCACCAACACAAGTGCGAAAAGTGGTTTTTCAACACTAACACAAGTGCGAAAAGTGGTTTTTCAACACTAACACAAGTGCGAAAAGTGTTTTTTCCACACTAATACAAGTGCAAAAGTGGTTTCCTGCACCAACACAAGTGCGAAAGGTGGTTTTTCAACACTAACACAAGTGCGAAAAGTGGTTTTTCAACACTAACACAAGTGCGAAAAGTGTTTTTCCACACTAATACAAGTGCAAAAGTGGTTTCCTGCACCAACACAAGTGCGAAACCTGGTTTTTCAACACTAACACATGTGCGAAAAGTGTTTTTTCCACACTAATACAAGTGCAAAAGTGGTTTCCTGCACCAACACAAGTGCGAAAGGTGGTTTTTCAACACTAACACAAGTGCGAAAAGTGGTTTTTCAACACTAACACAACTGCGAAAAGTGGTTTTTCAACACTATCACAAGTGCAAAAAGTGTTTTTTCCACACTAATACAAGTGCAAAAGTGGTTTCCTGCACCAACACAAGTGCGAAAAGTGGTTTTTCAACACTAACACAAGTGCGAAAAGTGGTTTTTCAACACCAACACAAGTGCGAAAAGTGGTTTTTGAACACTAACACAAGTGCGAAAAGTGTTTTTTCCACACTAATACAAGTGCAAAAGTGGTTTCCTGCACTAACACAAGTGCGAAAAGTGGTTTTTCAACACTAACACAAGTGCGAAAAGTGGTTTTTCAACACTAACACAAGTGCGAAAAGTGTTTTTCCACACTAATACAAGTGCAAAAGTTGTTTCCTGCACCAACACAGGTGCGAAAAGTGGTTTTTCAACACTAACACAAGTGCGAAAAGTGGTTTTTCAACACTAACACAAGTGCGAAAAGTGGTTTTTCAACACTAACACAAGTGCGAAAAGTGGTTTTTCAACACTAACACAAGTGCGAAAAGTGTTTTTTCCACACTAATACAAGTGCAAAAGTGGTTTCCTGCACCAACACAAGTGCGAAAAGTGGTTTTTCAACACTAACACAAGTGCGAAAAGTGGTTTTTCAACACTAACACAAGTGCGAAAAGTGTTTTTTCCACACTAATACAAGTGCAAAAGTGGTTTCCTGCACCAACACAAGTGCGAAAAGTGGTTTTTCAACACTAACACAAGTGCGAAAAGTGGTTTTTCAACACTAACACAAGTGCGAAAAGTGGTTTTTCAACACCAACACAAGTGCGAAAAGTGTTTTTTCCACACTAATACAAGTGCAAAAGTGGTTTCCTGCACCAACACAAGTGCGAAAAGTGGTTTTTCAACACTAACACAAGTGCGAAAAGTGGTTTTTCAACACTAACATAAGTCAGAAAAGTGGTTTTTCAAAACTAACACAAGTGCAAAAAGTGTTTTTTCCACACTAATACAAGTGCAAAAGTGGTTTCCTGCACCAACACAAGTGCGAAAAGTGGTTTTTCAACACTAACACAAGTGCGAAAAGTGGTTTTTCAACACTAACACAAGTGCGAAAAGTGGTTTTTCCACACTAATACAAGTGCAAAAGTGGTTTCCTGCACCAACACAAGTGCGAAAAGTGGTTTTTCAACATTAACACAAGTGCGAAAAGTGGTTTTTCAACACTAACACAAGTGCGAAAAGTGGTTTTTCAACACTAACACAAGTGCGAAAAGTGTTTTTTCCACACTAATACAAGTGTAAAAGTGGTTTCCTGCACCAACACAAGTGCGAAAAGTGGTTTTTCAACACTAACACAAGTGCGAAAAGTGGTTTTTCAACACTAACATAAGTGCGAAAAGTGTTTTTTCCACACTAATACAAGTGCAAAAGTGGTTTCCTGCACCAACACAAGTGCGAAAAGTGGTTTTTCAACACTAACACAAGTGCGAAAAGTGGTTTTTCAACACTAACACAAGTGCGAAAAGTGTTTTTTCCACACTAATACAAGTGCAAAAGTTTGTTTCCTGCACCAACACAAGTGCGAAAAGTGGTTTTTCAACACTAACACAAGTGCGAAAAGTGGTTTTTCAACACTAACACAAGTGCGAAAAGTGGTTTTTCAACACTATCACAAGTGCAAAAAGTGTTTTTTCCACACTAATACAAGTGCAAAAGTGGTTTCCTGCACCAACACAAGTGCGAAAAGTGGTTTTTCAACACTAACACAAGTGCGAAAAGTGGTTTTTCAACACTAACACAAGTGCGAAAAGTGTTTTTTCCACACTAATACAAGTGCAAAAGTGGTTTCCTGCACCAACACAAGTGCGAAAAGTGGTTTTTCAACACTAACAGAAGTGCGAAAAGTGGTTTTTCAACACTAACACAAGTGCGAAAAGTGGTTTTTCAACACTATCACAAGTGCGAAAAGTGTTTTTTCCACACTAATACAAGTGCAAAAGTGGTTTCCTGCACCAACACAAGTGCGAAAAGTGGTTTTTCAACACTAACACAAGTGCGAAAAGTGGTTTTTCAACACTAACACAAGTGCGAAAAGTGTTTTTTTCCACACTAATACAAGTGCAAAAGTGGTTTCCTGCACCAACACAAGTGCGAAACGTGGTTTTTCAACACTAACACATGTGCGAAAAGTGTTTTTTCCACACTAATACAAGTGCAAAAGTGGTTTCCTGCACCAACACAAGTGTGAAAGGTGGTTTTTCAACACTAACACAAGTGCGAAAAGTGGTTTTTCAACACTAACATAAGTGCGAAAAGTGTTTTTTCCACACGAATACAAGTGTGAAAAGTGGGTTTTCAACACTAACACAAGTGCGAAAAGTGGTTTTTCAACACTAACACAAGTGCGAAAAGTGGTTTTTCAACACTATCACAAGTGCAAAAAGTGTTTTTTCCACACTAATACAAGTGCAAAAGTGGTTTCCTGCACCAACAAAAGTGCGAAAAGTGGTTTTTCAACACTAACACAAGTGCGAAAAGTGGTTGTTCAACACTAACACAAGTGCGAAAAGTGGTTTTTCCACACTAATACAAGTGCAAAAGTGGTTTCCTGCACCAACACAAGTGCGAAAAGTGTTTTTTCAACACTAACACAAGTGCGAAAAGTGGTTTTTCAACACTAACACAAGTGCGAAAAGTGGTTTTTCAACACTAACACAAGTGCGAAAAGTGTTTTTTCCACACTAATACAAGTGCAAAAGTGGTTTCCTGCACCAACACAAGTGCGAAAAGTGGTTTTTCAACACTAACTCAAGTGCGAAAAGTGGTTTTTCAACACTAACACAAGTGCGAAAAGTAGTTTTTCAACACTATCACAAGTGCAAAAAGTGTTTTTTCCACACTAATACAAGTGCAAAAGTGGTTTCCTGCACCAACACAAGTGCGAAAAGTGGTTTTTCAACACTAACACAAGTGCGAAAAGTGGTTTTTCAACACTAACACAAGTGCGAAAAGTGTTTTTTCCACACTAATACAAGTGCAAAAGTGGTTTCCTGCACCAACACAAGTGCGAAACGTGGTTTTTCAACACGAACACATGTGCGAAAAGTGTTTTTTCCACACTAATACAAGTGCAAAAGTGGTTTCCTGCACCAACACAAGTGCGAAAGGTGGTTTTTCAACACTAACACAAGTGCGAAAAGTGGGTTTTCAACACTAACACAAGTGCGAAAAGTGGTTTTTCAACACTATCACAAGTGCAAAAAGTGTTTTTTCCACACTAATACAAGTGCAAAAGTGGTTTCCTGCACCAACACAAGTGCGAAAAGTGGTTTTTCAACACTAACACAAGTGCGAAAAGTGGTTTTTCCACACTAATACAAGTGCAAAAGTGGTTTCCTGCAACAACACAAGTGCGAAAAGTGGTTTTTCAACACTATCACAAGTGAAAAAAGTGTTTTTTCCACACTAATACAAGTGCAAAAGTGGTTTCCTGCACCAACACAAGTGCGAAAAGTGGTTTTTCAACACTAACACAAGTGCGAAAAGTGGTTTTTCAACACTAACACAAGTGCGAAAAGTGGTTTTTCAACACTATCACAAGTGCAGAAAAGTGTTTTTTCCACACTAATACAAGTGCAAAAGTGGTTTCCTGCACCAACACAAGTGCAAAAAGTGGTTTTTCAACACTAACACAAGTGCGAAAAGTGGTTTTTCAACACTAACACAAGTGCGAAAAGTGTTTTTTCCACACTAATACAAGTGCAAAAGTGGTTTCCTGCACCAACACAAGTGCGAAAAGTGGTTTTTCAACACTAACACAAGTGCGAAAAGTGGTTTTTCAACACTAACACAAGTGCTAAAAGTGTTTTTTCCACACTAATACAAGTGCAAAAGTGGTTTCCTGCACCAACACAAGTGCGAAAAGTGGTTTTTCAACACTAACACAAGTGCGAAAAGTGGTTTTTCAACACTAACACAAGTGCAAAAAGTGTTTTTTCCACACCAATACAAGTGCAAAAGTGGTTTCCTGCACCAACACAAGTGCGAAAAGTGGTTTTTCAACACTAACACAAGTGCGAAAAGTGTTTTTTCCACACTAATACAAGTGCAAAAGTGGTTTCCTGCACCAACACAAGTGCGAAAAGTGGTTTTTCAACACTAACACAAGTGCGAAAAGTGGTTTTTCAACACTAACACAAGTGCGAAAAGTGGTTTTTCAACACTAACACAAGTGCGAAAAGTGTTTTTTCCACACTAATACAAGTGCAAAAGTAGTTTCCTGCACCAACACAAGTGCGAAAAGTGGTTTTTCAACACTAACACAAGTGCGAAAAGTGGTTTTTCAACACTAACACAAGTGCGAAAAGTGGTTTTTCAACACTAACACAAGTGCGAAAAGTGGTTTTTCAACACTAACACAAGTGCGAAAAGTGGTTTTTCAACACTAACACAAGTGCAAAAAGTGGTTTTTCAACACTAACACAAGTGCGAAAAGTGGTTTTTCAACACTAACACAAGTGCGAAAAGTGGTTTTTCAACACTAACACAAGTGCGAAAAGTGTTTTTTCCACACTAATACAAGTGCAAAAGTAGTTTCCTGCACCAACACAAGTGCGAAAAGTGGTTTTTCAACACTAACACAAGTGCGAAAAGTGGTTTTTCAACACTAACACAAGTGCAAAAAGTGTTTTTTCCACATCAATACAAGTGCAAAAGTGGTTTCCTGCACCAACACAAGTGCGAAAAGTGGTTTTTCAACACTAACACAAGTGCGAAAAGTGGTTTTTCAACACTAACACAAGTGCGAAAAGTGGTTTTTCAACACTAACACAAGTGCGAAAAGTGGTTTTTCAACACTAACACAAGTGCGAAAAGTGGTTTTTCCACACTAATACAAGTGCAAAAGTGGTTTCCTGCACCAACACAAGTGCGAAAAGTGGTTTTTCAACACTAACACAAGTGCGAAAAGTGGTTTTTCAACACCAACACAAGTGCAAAAAGTGGTTTTTCAACACTAACACAAGTGCGAAAAGTGTTTTATCCACACTAATACAAGTGCAAAAGTGGTTTCCTGCACCAACACAAGTGCGAAAAGTGGTTTTTCAACACTAACACAAGTGCGAAAAGTGGTTTTTCAACACTAACACAAGTGCGAAAAGTGGTTTTTCAATACTAACACAAGTGCGAAAAGTGGTTTTTCAACACTAACACAAGTGCGAAAAGTGGTTTTTCAACACTAACACAAGTGCGAAAAGTGGTTTTTCAACA